>NC_056731.1:60810211-61100211 GCF_019279795.1 Protopterus annectens
TCTTTAAGGTTTTTCTAGGCCTCTCTTATCTGTTTGGGCATGACAGGGCACTGCCAGCTCTTGTGTGTAACAAGAGAAACTCAGAATCCAAAAACTTGTGCAGGACAAAAATTGACGGCACAGCTCGAACTAAGGAGATACGTTTATTATAAAACACACTTGATGCTCTAAACAAAGTATAGGTTAAGCGCTTTCATCTGCCTTAATACAGACGTCTTCAGCTCTTGTGTGTGCGCGCACTTCTTTCTTCTGTCACATTTAAATAATCTTACATATATATATATATATATATATATATATATATATATATATTTACATATATCCTTTAAAGGCTTAGTTCATAGTTAATAACTATAGTAGTTAATATTTAGATACTTAGATAACTGGTGTGTTGTTACTTCTTTGCCTTAATATTGAGATTCAGGGACCTGAATTTATATTGTTTAAGATGTCAGAAAAACAAAAGTCAGGATTTAAAAGATGTGAGTGTGGTCAAAAAATGTCTGTTACAGACAACCACTCCACCTGCGTGTACTGTTTGGGTTCTTTTCATTTGCAGGAGGTGTGCTCTATCTGCCACTCCTTTAGCGCCAGGGTTCTTTTGGAAAGACGCAGGAAGCTGGTAGATAGGGGACTCCTGAAGCCTGAATTTCAGGCTACATTGGACAAGGCCGACCTTTCTTCCAAGGCTTTGAAGGGGTCGAAGTCGTCCAAGGGGTCCTCGGAGCCCAAGCCCTCGGCTCCAAGCTCATCTGGTATGGTTCGTTCATCGGCTCCACAGCCCTCAGAGCCATGTATCGATCCTTTACCTCAGAGCCCAGTTGTGGATCCGATATTGGAGACTTCTCAGTCTCCAATTCTTCGATCGGTACCATCTTCGGCTCCTTCGACCCATCCCTTGACACATTCTTCGAGGCTTTCTGATGTGGACCTGGACCGAGTGGTTAAGAGGCTGTTAGAGAACCCGGCCCTGGCCAAAATGCTGTCCACTTCAAGCCACTCTGCTTTGAAGCCTGAAATCCCAGCCATAATTTCGTCTCCTCCTCCTCCGAAGCCAGTCGAGCTCTTGGAGCCGGGGCGGACAGAACTGATGTTGGTAGAGCCCTCGGAGCCAAGGTTTGATCCACCTCCCTCAGCTACATCAATCTTGATCTCTTCGGTTCCGACCGGGGAGTCTCGGGGCCAACAGTCCCTCGCTGGCTCCGGGGTGGAGAGTTGGACTGATACTTCAGTTCCGACCCTTCCCCTTGGAGCTTTGGTGCAGGTGGCTTTGGCTCCGTCCTCTGGATTGGAGCGGGGGGTCTCAGCTCGGGGAGAGCTGCCGGCCTCTTCGGAGCCAACAGACTTCTCGGACCGGGATTCTGGTGCCTTCGATGCTATGAGGAAGGTCATGTCTGCTAAGACCACTACCTCCTCTGATCTTTCTTCCCCTCCCCCTAAAGGGCCTAATTCTACCTCTTCCCCACAGGTCCCTACCAAGCGTCGAGATCCAGGGCGTCAGGTATCCCCATTGGGTGGCCCCTCCTCTACAGGGACTTCACCGGACGCTCCCACCAATGAAGTACCTAGGAAGAGACTGTGCAAGAGGAGGCACTTGGATTCACCACAGGAATCCCTGACATCAGATACCGACTTGGAGGAATCAGAAGGGTTCCCACGATCCCCCTCAGAGGATGTCTCATTTGCAGACATATTGGAGATCTTAAGACAGAGGGGTGATTGGCAGTCCCTTGCCCCTACTGAGGACGAGTCGGTACTCCTTAAGGCCTTTGGGTCTCAACCATCCACCTCCTGGGTTACCCCGCCCTTCGATGAATTGATGGATCTGGTTGCTCGAAGAGTGTGGGAGTCCCCTGATTCAGTGGACCTGGTCCCTCGGAGGCCCAACAAGTTTATTACTTCCTGTACTGACAAGGCCTTTCTTACCAAGGAAGTCCCGGTTGATGCCATAGTGGTGGCGGCAGCCACCAAGAAAAAGATGTCGGAAACCTCTTCTTCTGTCATAGGGATTCTAGGATGATGGACAGGTATGGGAAATGCATATTTAGTTCTGCGGCATTTTCCATGAGATCGCTCAACTACCTGACCCATTTTACCCGCCTTCAACGAGATCTCCTTAAAGAGCTGGGAGATACTCTACAGGGTAACACAGCTGATGCAGTTTCTGAGAAGGTGACTGCACAACTCAACACCCTCAATTCTATAGTAAACTCATCCATGCGACTCATTTCTTATGCTGCCGATGGATCGGTAGGGCGGCAGGCTCAGCGATGTCTCTTCGGAGACAGTCCTGGATGTGCCTTTGCTCCTTTGCAGAAGCCTTCAAATCTTCCTTCGTCAATACCCCATTCGATGGTTCCGCCTTGTTCGGGCCCAAAGTTAAGGAGACGCTTACTAGGTGTGAACAAGAAGGAAAGACTGTCTGCTGTAGGAGTCCGTTTTTCCACTCCAACTAGACCGTACCCCAAAGGGCAACGAGTGGAAAAATGCGGTTCCGAAAACCTCAAGGAGCTTTCCAAAACACACCTACGGATACCCCCTCTAAGGGCAGAGGAGGGGGCAAAAAATGGAAGACGCCGTCCAAATGGCAGAGGCGGTCCGCAAAACCAGGGCGACAGGGAGCAGTTCTCTGGTAAGCTCTATCAGTGTTCCTGAAAGGAAGCCCGGCTGTCCTTCTCTGGAGGCAGTCGGGGGTCGCTTGGCTTTATACCCAAATGCCTGGCTAAACATTACAACGAATTCTTGGGTAAAAAGCATCATTGCCAGAGGTTATTACATTCCCTTTACAAAACTCCCCCCCATGTGTACAAGGATTCCAGACGTTCCACCCAGTCTGAGAAAGCTAGCAGCCATAGAAATCCAAAACCTGCTAGACAAGTGAGTCATCCAGCCAGTCCCGGTGGACCAGATAGGATCCGGAACTTACTCAAGGTTCTTTTTAGTTCCAAAGAAAACAGGGGACTGGAGGCCCATACTAGACCTCAGCAAACTCAACACCTTCGTCAAGAAGAAAAAGTTCTGGATGGTCACGATTCAATTGATTCTTCCGTTCTTAGAAACGGATGATTGGATGTGCTCTATAGATCTCAAGGATGCTTGCTACCACATCAAAATGGACAGATCATCCAGAGATCATCTGCATTTCTGGCTAGGGGCCAGTCATTACCAATTCAGAGCCCTGCCCTTTGGTCTCACCACAGCCCCCAGAGTGTTCACCAAATGTATGGCAGTGGTCACGGCTCACCTGAGATGTTTAGGATTCCGGGTGTGTCCATATCTGGATGACTGGCTCCTCACCGCCACCTCCAGGCATCAACTAATCCAAGCAAGAAGACCACACTATCAACCTTTGTTCCCAGTTGGGCAAAACCTTAAACTTCGAAAAATCTGCGTTATCGCCCTTGCAGCGTATTACCTTTATAGGAGCAAAGCTAGACACGATCAATTCAAGGATCAGGTTGCCTCAAGCAAGAATCGTATCTCTAAAAAGTCAATTGTCCAGTCTGTTGACCCAAAACAAAGCTCCTGCATCCCAGATACTGCAGCTATTAAGCACAATGGCAGCCACACTGATAGCAGTCCCGTTGGGGCGCATGCACATGCGAATACTCCAGTGGCTACTCTTTGCACAATGGTCTTACCAACGACTGCCCATGTCACACGAGATTCTGTTAACAAATCTTTGCAAGAAGGATCTCAATTGGTGGTTAAACAGCAACCAATTAGTAGTCGGACGTCCCTTTGTTCTTCCCCAACCCACAGCCACAGTGACCACGGATGCTTCCCTGATAGGGTGGGGGGGGGGGGCTATTTCAGGGCAAGACTGTCCAAGGTACTTGATCAAGCATGGAATCACATTTGCATATAAATG
This sequence comes from Protopterus annectens, assembly GCF_019279795.1. Lineage (NCBI taxonomy): Eukaryota > Metazoa > Chordata > Ceratodontiformes > Protopteridae > Protopterus > Protopterus annectens. The sequence goes on from NC_056731.1 coordinate 60,814,083, forward strand.
TCCTGGAGCTGAGAGCGGTGTTCCTGGCATTGCAACACTTTCACGACTGTCTTCCGCCAGGTACAATTGCTATTCAGACAGACAACGTCGGTAGTCTGGTACATCAACAAGCAAGGGGGAACCAGATTGTATCCCTTATGCCGAGAGGCCTTAAGAATTTGGCAATGGGCTGTATCCACCAGACACTTTCTAGTAGCAACGCACATCCCGGGGTCATACAACGTGATAGCGGACAAGCTGAGCAGGGCCATACTGTTGCCTCACGAGTGGTCCCTCAAACAACAGGTGGCGGACATGATTTTCCACAGATGGGGCCAGCCTTGTTGTGATCTATTTGCATCTCCGATGAATGCCAAATGCAGCAGCTACTTTGCCCTTTATACCCCACTGGGGAGCAACCCGAGGGACGCGCTCGTACACGAATGGCCCCTGGGCCTCCTATATGCCTTCCCGCCAATTCCCCTAATCCCGAAATTCATACAGAAAGCCAAAAGTCTGGGAAGGACTGTGATTTTTATAGCCCCATCTTGGCCTCGTCAGATTTGGTTCCCCTTCCTGCAGAAGTATCGAGTGGAAGTGCCATGGATCCTGGACCCAGTGCCAGATCTTCTGACTCATTCGTCAGGAGTTCTTCATCCCTCTCTCATCTCCCTAAAACTGACAGCTTGGCTGCTCCAATTCCCATATTAGCCAGGTCTCAAAATTTGTCTCCCGCGGTCCAACATATTGTAGTTTCCTCTCATAAACTGTCTACCAGGAAGCTGTATAATAGCAAATGGAAACGATTTGTTCACTGGGCTTCTCATCATGACATTGACCCTTATGTGGCACCTATTCATACCATCTTAGAGTTCTTGTCTTCTTTGTTCCATGATTGTGCAGCAGCTGCCACCATTAGAGTTCAGTTGGCTGCTATTTCCAATTTCCATGTAGGGTTTAACGGGTCTAACATCATGTCCCATAGACTATGTAAGGCCTTCTTGAAAGGGACTCACCATCTCAGACCACCTATCAGACACCCTGTCTCTCCCTGGAATTTGAATCTTGTTTTATCGCAGTTAATGCTTGCCCCCTTCGAACCCGCCTCATCATGTCGCTTAAAGTTTCTGTCTTGGAAAACTATATTTTGGTAGCCATTACATCTGCACGTAGGGTCTCCGAACTTCAAGCCTTATCCTCCAAGCCCCCATATTTGATTTTTCACCCTGATAGGGTGTCTCTCAGGACTAACCCTACCTTTCTCCCCATGGTCTGTTCAGAAACTAACTTAAATCAGTCCATTGAGCTTAGACACCATACCAACAGACTGGAATATATGTTACACAAGCTTGATGTACACAGACAATTGAGATTCTACTTGGATAGAACGAAAGACTTCAGCCAATCGGATCAACTCTTTGTCTCTTACGCAGAGAATAAGAAAGTTTCTGCAGTATCAAAAATCACATTATCCAAGTGGCTTTCTGACTGCATTAAATTCATTTATTCCTCCACTAATCAGCCATTACCAACTGACGTTAAAGCCCATTCTACCCGGGCTGTTTCTGCGTCATTAGCTTATGCAGCTCGTTTACCCTTGGATATCATCTGTGCAGCTGCTATGTGGTCAAAACCTCACACGTTTATCACTCATTACAAAGTGGACAGGACCTCCAGGGACAGGGCTTCCTTTGGTTCCACTGTGCTCAGGAATGTTCTCATGTGAGCCACCCAGGATTAGGGTGCTTGGAACGCTACCCATGTGTAAGAACAAAACGGCGAGATAGAACAACTTCACATAAAGAAGTTATGTCCTTACCATAACGTTCCATGTGAGTTGTTCATCTCACCTTTTTGTTCTTACATTCCCGCCCACCTTACCCCTCCTGTTGAGAAAGATGGTTGCCTTGGTGGATTGGTCGGGTTTTGTCAGCCTGTCTTCTTGGACAGACTGTTTCTTCCTTCTACAAACATATAGCTACCTAGATAGGTAGGCACTGTAGTTCTCTTTCTTCCTGTAGGCTATCTTTGGTTGCAGCATACTAGATCTGGGGATATACAGTAGAGCATCATGGGATATACACTAGGTCTCAAGCTTCTCTGAGAGTCTGAGCTTGGAAAGCAGCCGACTCGGAACCGAGAGATCAGCTCCGAACCCACATGTAAGAACAAAAAGGTGAGATGAACAACTCACATGGAACGTTATGGTAAGGACATAACTTCTTTTTTGGCCTGTTACTGCTGATTTGCACCATGCTTACTGACTACCGAGGAGAAGGATGACAAACATAAGGAAAAATTCCAAACCACCATCTCTGGCTTCCTACCAGTATCTGATTCTGATTCTCCTTACTGTCTGATACAAAAGGGATGAAGTTCTTTCCTAAGGCACTTCTTCCTGATTAGGGAAGACCCACCCATGGATTGCTGAGATATACCTGCATAGAGAGAATGGAGGGTAAGGATGGGTCACTGGGATATTGGTAGGGCTGGATGCTGAGGAAGTTGAGGGAAAAATAGAGATGTAGAAAGAGTGTACAAAGAGAGATTATATGACCTTGATATGTATGCTTCAAAAGAGATGAGGGAGAGTGGTTGTAGGGGCAGTTTGTTTTACTGGATGTTCTTCAGTGGTAATTATCATAACATCTAATTACACTAGCTGCTTTTATGCTTTGTCAGGGAAAGCTACATCCCTCTTTATTCCTTGAAACAGTTTTCCACTGATAGGCAAGAAAGATGTGGAAGGATTTAAGGAGGTGAATACCTCCCCCCCTTTTTTTTTACATGCATTCCAAAAACAGTAGTATTACTTAGTAACTTTGTGGTATGCCTATGCAGTAATAGTATTCCTAAAACACATGCAGATTAGTTTTATCTGCTTGATGAAGTGTACTTATTCTTTGACATAACAAAAAATATTCACTTAACATAAGTTGACACATTTATTATATACTTGCTTTCAGAAAGAAAGAAAGATGTTTAAAAACATGGTCAAACCGTCTGCAATTTCAGTGTTGGGGCATTTTTCAGACATTTATAGATATGATCAGGTGTCCGTGCAATATATTGTCAGAAATAATGGTAGAATTCAAGAATACTTGGGGCAGGTGTAAGAATGAGTTAAGATTACTTTGTTTACTGATTATATAGAGTCAGCAGCTGAATCATTTGGTAAGATGTCAACAGAATGGACAAAATGACAATACCAAAAGCAAAAATTCCTGCTAGTTTGCTGTTTGGGTTGCACAGCACTTGAAACTGAGAAGTATAATAATGATACTTAATCCATTTTCTTCAAAAATACCTACTTATTGACAATTTTATGTATTTGTTTAATTCATTTGTCAGTTAATTCATTACGTTTGCTAGCCAGGATTGTGGGCTGATCTCATGTAGACTAATTCCAGTCAATGCCTAATAAAGACATTACTTACATAGACATTAAATTAGACAGATACAGTTCCACATACAGATATGCAATTAGATGCATTATAAAAAGTTTAGAGAGACAGCTGGATTATAGTTTCCTGTGTATGTGTGCTGACAAAGGTAAGTTTGCTCACTTATTTTCGTTGAATGCACACTGACAAAGTAATTATAATAGACTCCCTCTTATCCGGTCTCGCTTTAACTGGACTCCGCTTTAACCAGCTACGTTGCCCTAGCAACAGACAACATACAAGGACAATACTTCTGCTCGTACTTCAGAACATCTTGACTTATGGTTTTAATCTTAAAACGTTGATATGTTGAAACAAAAATGGACTTGCAATATATAAAATAAAAACTGCAAGTCCATTTTTGTTTCAATATGTATTTTAACATTTCATCATTAAAAACATGCAGTACAGTAAACCAAGATGTTCAGGTTAAAGTGAGACTGGATAAGAGTGACTTACTGTACCACGCACACACACCAGCATGGATATAAACACTCATGCTCATAATTTAAATTAGCCATGAAAGAGAAGGGTAAGTGTGTGTTTGTGTGTGTGTGAGATTTAAAGTACAGTAACTTTTATTCCATCAAATGTTGTTAGTTGCTCAGGCTCCTAAAGCTGTCTGACCCATTTATACCAGCTTGATTCTTCCCATTGTTAAGGGCTAGGGAATTTATAATGCAGCAGAGATGTGAATCAGAGATGAATGCCTTCACCTTTGTGGTTTAGCTGGTTGTCTTATTGCCTTCCCTACCCTAGAAGAAACAAGGTGCAATGATACAGATACCAGGTTCACTTTTGCAGCATGGTGTCATAGGAATGTGCTGTGTCTGTTCTGTTGAACCAAGAATGTAGACATCTTCCTAATTTTCACAGAAGACATGCTAGAGGAGGCTTTTTGGCTGGTTCAGCTTATTCCCTGGACAACTCTTCTGACAATTTACTGTATACTCATTCCTAAACCTAGACCATAAAAGAAAGATACAAATTATGTGCATCCATGCCATCAGACTAGCTAAGTAGGTTTTAGTATTTTATGTAATGGCTTTTCTCTGTAGTACTTGTTAGCAGCATTATTTCCATTTTCCTATATTTTACATGTACTTCAGCACAGGTTAGACTGATTTAGGTCAATAATTTATTGTTATGGTCTTTGAGCCACTACTTTGGTAACAGAGTTAGCTGATAGTACTGTGCCTATTGAGCAGCAGTCTGCATATGCTTGTGACTAATGAAAATTACTGATTTTTCAACTAAATAAATAAATCCTTAATAAATATTTAAATATAACATACATACTTAATTTTAATCTGTTTTACAACCTAGAAATGGTATTCTGTATGCTTTTTCTGATTAAACAGCCATTTGTTTATCCAGCCTGAGGTCCGGTCCCAGCAAGACTGTACATGAATGTGATGTTAATGCACCCTGTCTCATTTTGTTATGTTTACTTCATAATCCGTACTACATATGAGATTGGGAGTGAATAGAGTTTATAGTTTATTTGCATCTGTAAAGCTTTGTGTATGAGACAGGGGATTGGTTGGAGTTTGTGGATTATTTACGTATGTTGTCTTGCAGAGCCACCTACAGAAGATCATCTTTTACAGAATACCCTTTGGCCTGAAGTTCAGAAACTGTAAGTAGCCTTTTTTGTTTGCTTGTTTGTCTTATTTAAGTGTAGAGCTAAACTGCATGTAGTGCTGTCTATCTGCTTTTACGTAGGTACGCCAGCAAGCATACACTTTGTCCTCTATATCATACAACCTTTCAGCTGGGGGGGGTAGCAAGAAACAAATCAAATATGCTTAAAATAAAAAAGTTAATTGTTTTTTTCTCTTAGTCTGCCCTGTAAGAATGCCATCCCACAAATTGTCTCACATGAAGAAAGGCCTTCAGCGTGGGACTTTGATGGCATATTCTTCATTAATCAAAACCTAATTTTGTTGAACAAACATGCAGTTGTTAGAACCTGAGCAACTATGAATTCACTATATGCTTTAGCTGTGACCAGAAATACAATATCTGCATTCAGAGCAGATACTTGGGGACCTGATAAACCAGGTCATTCTTTAACTGGATTAAGGTAAGGGAGGGTAGCAGCAAAACACTGAAAAATCATTAGATCACTGTTGCAGTAGCCTAAGCTGTATGGAACATTCTGCCAAGTTTTGGACCAGATGACGAGCTTCCAAAGCTATAGGCTACCTTCTATATGCATTAGCCACATACATCTCTAACTGTACACATGTTGTATCATATTTTCCATCTGTTTCTCATAAAACCATGGCTTTCTGACAAATCACTGGCAAGTCATTGAGGACTGAAGTCAGAAAATAATGGCAAACATTTGAGTTTCAGACTTCATATCCTTCAGAAAATTCATGTTAATGTAAAACCTGTTATTCTGTCAACTTTCTAAGTTTGTAAGAGCAATATTTAGAAAGTGTCCCAGTTTTTGGGCCTTTGTCCCCCCATTATTTGTGACTTTGTCCAGATTTCTTGCTCTAAGAGGTTGAGATCTATGCCTAGCCACTGTACAGCTTGAGAAGAACAGTATAAAATCAGTGGCTAGGGTGCCAAAACTAAAGAATCTTCTTGCTGTCAAAGTCACTGTTGAAGTTATCGGTGGTTGGCTAGTGCTTCACCAATTTTGTGCAGATAAAGTACCCTGTTTGTGGAATACCTTCCACGTTATAATTTTTTGTGAAGAAAAGTTATGCTTTTCTGTCAAAAATATTCACTAAACACTAAAACTGGCATTCTTAGTAGAGTGGTTGTCTCTAAACATTTATCACAAATCTGACGTTTTCTGATCATGGTTCCCTCTGGGTAACCATTTTTGTAAGAAAAAGTTTTATTGATCAAAACATCAAAACTTGTGACTAGGGGCTAGGGCTTATGGTTTCATTTTTTTTTTTCAAAATATATTTTTCCTAGAAAGGAGAGGCAAGAAAAGCAATTTACATGGGAACAATGGGACAATATCTGTATGGTTCCCAAGTATGCAAAACAGTCCACAAGGTCTAGGATTCTTGCTTGGAAGTGTTTACATAGGTATTTTTCTACCCCAAGCAGACTTCAACAAAATTTTCCTCTAATGGCAAATGTTGGAGATGAGTTGTGGAAGAAAAAAGGTAACTGGGAACAATGTTTTTGGGAAATGTAATGAGCTGTGAGATTTTAAAAATTCCTTGCAGAATACTCTTTCAAAAGTAATGGGGGAGCAAATGGCTATAACTAAGAAAATGATTATTTTGAGCTGGGAACACAGTAAGGCCATATTAAGTGTAGTTCTACTGACTGCCAGAAAAAGCAGTTACTAGAAAGTGGAAAAAAATCTAAGTCAACTGTATCTGAAATATTGAATATTAGAAAAAAGATAAAAGAACTGGAAATGAGATCTGTAGAAAAGGAAGGAGCAAATTACATAGAAATAAATGAACATTGTGGGAGCCATACATATCAAAATAATGTTCTGGAGGAGGAGGAGTGAGGTTTAAGGCAAGGTAGAAATTGAACCACTTATATAATGTTGGACTAAATGAAAGTTATTGTAGATAAAGAAAACTTGTGTAATGTATAAGGTATGTAAATGAAAAATGCTAAAATGTTTTTTCTTTTTTTATAATGTATGTGTGCCTGCGTCTTAAGTGATAATTTAATAAAGGTGTTTAAAAAATATATATTTTCCCTGTCAGTTTATTTCACCAACTAGCCTAAGCTCTAGTATTCGCTTGTCAGACAGACACCTTTTTTGACAGACAGATGGTTCTGAGTCCTAGTGGGATTCCCTTATAATTTGTCTTTTTTGTGTGTGTGTGAGGGAAAGTGTTACTTTTCTGTCACAAAAAGTGTTGTTAGGGACTGGGACAGATGTGTTTGGTGGTTACCACTATTTTACTATAGAAGTTTTTTTTCCCAGTCAGCAATAAGACTGTCTCTTCAGGGCTCTGTTAATGGCTTGACAGACATGTTTTACAGCAAGGACATAGCTCTGGGTCCTGATAATACAATTGCTCCTTCCTTCAGCAGCAAGAAGAAAAAAAGTTACTTGGGGAAATGCTTCAGTCTTGACTCCAGCTTACCATTCATCTTTACCACTGACTGGTTACTCCACAATGGCCATCTGTTGTTCCACAGACTGCTCATCACGTTCTCTTGGTCCCTGTAGTGCTATTTCATAGGAAGCCACTAAAGACCAGAAGGCAAGCTGCTTAGATGCCCTTGTCAGGTAAGGGAGAACACTATTGGCTGGCATCAGGAAAAAGACTGGGTGATCCTCCTTTGCTAAGGTGTTCTGAGGAGCTTCATTCCCAGGGAGAGGAACATCCTGTAAGATACTTTTTTTACTGGTGGAGGTCTCCTAGAAAAAGGAAAGCATAAGTTTAGACCTCTATGTTCTCCTAAGGCAGATAAGGAAGATTGCCTCAATTTTAGTAAAGGTTTATTTAAAGCCTTTCAGTCCTTAAATGCTGAGGCTTCTCCTCATTTAAACAGGACTTGTTTCAGTTGGAGCAGTAGTAGTACCAGAATTCCTGCAAAGATGTTAGTTCCCCCCCCCCTTTTCCCGTACACCTCAGTGTTAGCTGTGCTATCATTGTTGATTGTTGATAGTTCCCTTTCTCCACCTCCCCCTTTTCTCATTCTAAAAAAAAAAGAGAGAGAGCGCTTTTATACTTTTCTCACTATTCTGCTTTTTTTTCTGTTGTAGTGGATAGTGTAGTGTTTGCTTCCTGTTTGTTCGCTCATTATGGCTGACAAACTTAAAGGGCCTGATGGTTTTAAAAAGTGTCAAAAGCATGGCCACAAAATCCCCTTATGGACACTCATCTTTTATGCATTTTTTTGCTTAGGGGCCATTCATCTTCAAGAGGACTGCAGCATTTCCCATGGCTTTAGTCACAGAGCTCTCATTGAGAGAAAAATAAATTCATCTTAAAGGGCTTAATTCCATCACCCTTTGGGGAAAACCATATCTGTTGCTAAGAGTAAATCTGATATTTATTCCCCTTTCTCTGCTTTGTCCTTTGGAGATATCAAAAAAGAAAAGCTTGTCTGTTCCATCTTCCCCCTTGGAACCGACTTACAAAAAGCATAGAACATCAGCTCCACTAAGCACCTCAGATCTGATGAAAAGTTTATCTAAATCTACGGTGCCGGAGAAGATTTTACCGGTACCAAAAACTGTTATGGATCCTAAAACTCTGACCAGAATTTCTACACAACATGAAAATCCAGGACATTTTATCTTTGACGCCGACAACTTGTGGCACAGACAACTCAACTGCCTGATTTGCCAAAGGTGGTCTATTTGCCTTCTGTTGATCCTTTTACTGGCGAATTGCCCAAGGTCATCTTACACATACTGAAATCTCCTTCTCAAACCTCTGTCCATTCCACCGAAAGTCTCACAGAGTTTGATGTAGAGAGACTAGTGAATAAGATTCTGTTGGCGAGATGACTTATAGGACTCCCCTTGGCTCTAACCCCTTTGGGTCTCAGAACCGATTCAGTTTCTACCCCTATTGTTACTCCTCCTCTTAGAGATGTCGGCTCTGAGCATTCTGGCACTGACTATATCTCTTCCGGAGATATCTCTCCCTTTGGAACCGATTATTTCCTTGAGTTCTTTGGCCCTGTCGGATCCAGAGACATCTTAGGGCTGCATCTGCCTTGTCTGTTCCGGGGGAGCCAGGGTTGATTCCATTTTTTTTGGAGCTATCTCTGTGGCTTGGAGCCTCAGCACAGTGTAGCTCGGCATTGGCTTTTGCTTCAGGGGCTGTGTCTCATCAGAGCAAGGAGTGACCACGATTCCAAGGCAGTCTTTCTCAGTTCTGGGCTCCCTTCCTATTTCATGGAAGCCATCCTTCAAGGCAATGGAGAGGGCTTTGTCAACAATGGTCTTTCAGTCGGTTTCATCCTATTCTGAGAACATTCCACCCTCATGCTCTCTTATTTCACTTATTTCTCCACTGGGGCAACAATTCCCTAATCTGCAGGACCCACAGAATCATGATCTGTCCTCTTCTGAAATCTCCCAGACCATCCCCCTGAGGAGGTTCCTCAGAAGAAAAAGTACAAGAGAAAGAACTTGGATTCTCCTCAGGAGTCGGTCACAGAGAACACCGATTTTGATGAATGGGAAGGGTCCCCAATGTCACTTCCTGAGGATCCTAGAAATTTTAAAGCAGAGGGGTGACTGGAAGTCCCAAAATCCTTCCTCGGAGGAGTCTGTGTACCTGCAGGCTTTTGTTACTCATCCATCTCCCTCTTGGGTGACTCTGCAGCAGGCATGGAAGGTGCCAGACACCACTGGACCTATTCCTAAGAGACCAGACAAAATTTTGACTGCCCCTGTGGGCAAGCAATTCTGGGCTAAAGGTCTGTCAACAGATGCCATGGTCATGATGGCTGCCACTAAAAAGGAACTGGCTGATGAAAGTCCCTCTATCCATTCCCCCAGTAGAGAGTCCTGGGTGATGGATAGGTTTGGGAAGTGGGGTTACACTTCATCGACCTTTGTCCTAAGGTCTTTGAATTTCCTGGCATATTTTACAAGACTGTAGAGGGACCTGATCAAAGAGTTGTTAGATACCCTTGCAGGAGCTGTTACTGAGGAAGTCCAGGACAAGGCTGCTTCCCAGTCGGGCCACCCTGGAGTCTGTGTGTAATTCGTCCATGAGGCTCTTTGTGCATGCAGCTGAAGAGACTTCCCAAACAGCGGGTTCAGGTTTAGCCATAAGAAGGCACAGCTGGATGCACCTTAGTGACTTTGCAGACCCATTTAAGTCTTCATTTGTCAATGCTTCCTTTGACGCATTGTCTCTTTTTGGCCCAAAAGTTAGACAGACTTTATCCAGGTGTGAAAAGGATGGTAATACCCTTTCTGCAGTGGGCCTATGTTTTTCGACTGTCCAAAGATCCTTTTCTGGGAATCAGAGAGGCGGTGGAAAGATATGATTCAGGAAATCCCAGGTGCCTTTCCAAGATGCATGTGGTGCTAGTTCTCCCAGTGGCAGAGGAGGAAACTACAGTGGAAGACACCATCCATGTGGCATAGGTGGTCCACAGAATCAGAGCTTTAGGGACTCCTTTCCAGATAAGTCCTTTCAGAGTTCCTAAAGGGGGAAGCCCAATTGTCTTCCTCTGGAGGCAGTCGGGGGATGGTTATCCTTGCACAGAACGCCTGGCAAAATACTACAGCAGACTCTTGGGTGAAATGGATCATATTCAGAGGTTATACCATACCATTTTCCAATTCTCCCCCCACTCTCAAGAAAATCCCCAATGTTCCATCCTATCCAAGGCAGCCAGCAGCTCTGGAAATTCAAAAGCTACTAGACAAAAGAGTTATCCAAGAAGCCCCACTAGACTAGAGAGGATCCAGATTTTGCTCAAGATTCTTTTTAGTGTTAAAAATGACGGGACTGGGGACCAGTTATGAATCTCAGTGTGCTGAACAAATCTGTTCACCAAACGAAATTCCATATGGTCATGGTACAGTCCAGTCTCCCTTTTTTGAGAAAGGATGATTGGATGTGCTCAGTAGATCTTCAGGATGTGTATTTCCACATGAAAATGGACAGTGCTCCAGAAGATTCCTCCACTTCTGGCTGGGAGCCAGTCGTTACCATTTCAGAGCACAGCCCTTTGGCCTCAGCACAGCCCCCAGGGTGTTCTCCAAAGGTATAGCAGTAGTAGAAGCTCACTTGAGACTGCAGGGATTCCAGGTGTTTCCATACTTGGATGACTGGCTCATTACCTCTGAGAACAGGCATTGTTTGACAGAGGCAAGGGATTACATTCTCAAGGCTTGTGCATACCTAGGAATAATGGTAAGTCATGAAAAATGTCAGCTGACTCCAACTCAAAGCTTAGAGTTTATAGGGACAGTATTGAATACAGCTTCAACCATGGCATCCCTTCCTCCAACCAGACTTAAAGAATTATAACTCAGGTTCAGAAGGTAATCCACAGAAAGTGTCTACTCAACTAATCTTGCAGGCCCTTGGGTCAATGGTACCAACAATAACTCTAGTTCACCTAGCTAGATTTCCCCTGAGAATTCTGCAATGGCTCCTGGCATCTCAATGGTACTTGCTATTACCAACCCATGTCAGACAAGTTTCTAATTATCAATCTTTACAGGAAGGATCTGGCTTGGTGGATTCATTCTAAAGAAATTCTGCTGGGCTGCCCCTTTGTCCTCCTACAGCCCAAATGACAGATGCCTTCCAGATGGATTGGGGAAGGCATTATCTGAGCAAGACTGTCCAAGGCACTTGGTCACCCTTAGAGGCCAATCTGCATATCAGTGTTATGGCAGCGCTTTTAGAGTTGCAAGCATTTCAATCAGTTCTTCCTCTTGGAACAATTGCAGTCCATACAGAAAATGTCAGTAGTTTGGTACATCAACAAACAGGGAGGAACCAAGTTTTACACCTTTGTCTAGAAGCTATCAGAGTGTGGCAGTGGGTGATCTCTTCCAACTGCTTTCGGATAGCAACACACATTCCGGGGAGTTCCAGTGTCCTAGCAGACAAACTGAGCAGGTGTATACTTCAGCCTCACAAGCAGTCTCTCAATCCGACTGTGACGGAAAGGATTTTCCGTCAATGGGGCCAGCCTTGCTGCAGTCTGTTCACCTCTCCACTGAAGAACAGTAAATAAAAATTCTGTCTTCCTCTCCTTAAGACTCTCTTGCCAAAAGAACAATGTAAGTCCAAGAAAACAGTCAAGTCCAAACAGGCTGTGCAAACTTTTATTCCATAAAAACAGGTAAAATAGTGATAAAACTGTGAGTGCTTTTGGGATAACCCTTCATCTGATGAGCTATTTTACCAGTTTTTGTGGAATAAAAGTTTGCACAGCCTGTTTTGACTCAACTGTCCACTGAAGAACAAGTGCAGCAGCTACTTTGCCCTAATCTGCCACCCTCCCCCCCGGGAAGTCACCACCCCTGGCTCCTGGACTACTATATGCCTTTCCCCGATACCTCTAATTCCAAAACTTTTAGAGAAAGCACTCAGGATGAAGAGCAAAGTAATCCTCATTGCACCTTATTGGTCTTGACAGATATGGTTCCCCTTTCTTCGGCCTTGTCTGATTCAGTGGCCTTGGACACTGGACCTAGCTCTAGATCTTTTGTCACATACAGACAGACTAGTCCATCCAGACATTCTGAACCTCAAGCTGACAGCATGGTTCCTCCAGTTCCACTATTTGCCAGGCATCTTCCTTTCTTCCTCAGTACGCAAAATTCTCTTAGCATCTCATAAGCCTTCCACCTTGAGACTATAAACTAATAAATGGAAGAGATTCACCTTTTGGACTTGTGAAAAATATATTGACCCATTCTCTATTCTGCTGAAAATATTTTAGACTTCTTAACCTTTCTTTTCGATTCAGGAGTTTCCCATTCTACCATCAGGATTCAACTAGTAGCAATTTCAAACTTCTGTGATGGTTTGGGAGACCGTTCCTTGGCTTCCCATAAGCTTTGCAAGACCTTTTTAAGAGGGGCACTACTGCTAAAACCCCCTTTCAAAGACCCTACTCCCCCTTGGGACCTATGCCTAGTGTTGCAAACAGTTTACTATTGGCATTTCGAATCCGCTTTGGTCAACCGTTTAGAATGTCAACCCGAAATGTGAAATTCGGAATGCCGAAAAGTAAACCAAAGTGAAAATGAATAAAGCGACAACCATGGTTCGATGTATTTGACATAGCAGGCGGTGACATCACTCTTCTCCTGCTTTGCACTTTAATGCACCATTAAACTGTACAGTCAAAGGTAAGTTAATTCTACTATTTTGCAGGTGGGCTACGCCCATCTGCACCCCCTGCACATTAAATATACCAACTGCGAGATCACACTGCAGTGAGGAAATTAGATAATTGCCACTTCCTCACTGAACCGCGATCCCCCTGCACAATGTCAAACCCAAATGCTCAACTTACACTACCCATACGCTGTAGTGTAGTTGATTCATTTGCTTTCGACATTCTGCCAACTTAAAAACTGCAAGTCGACCGAAGCAGTTTCAAGGTTTTCAGCATAAACCATTGCAAACCATCATACGTTCTCCCTTTGAACACTCTGCAGACTGTGATTTAAAGTTTTTGACGTAGAAGACATTATTTTTGGTGACTATAACCTTTGCTAGAAGAATTTCAGAAATTCAAACACTATCTTGCAAACCACCTTACTTGTTTTTTCACAAAGATAGAATTACCTTATGAACAAATCCCATCTTTCTACCTAAAGTGTTGTCAAAGTCTAATATCAATCTATTGATTTGCCGGTATTCTTTCCAAACTTTTCGAACAGAAGTGAATACCTCTTAGATTTACTAGATGTTCACAGGGAATTACGCCTTTATCTTCACAAGACTAAAAGCATCAGAAAATCTGACCAGCTTTTTGTGTCTTTTTCAAGTACCAATCTTGCTAAACCTGTCAGCAAAGTGACATTAGCCAGATGGTTCAAGGACTGTATTTCCTTTATTTATGACAAAAACAACATTGCCTTGCTAAAACCTATGAAGGCACATTCTACAAGATCTTTTGCTACCGCAGCAGTGTTTCAATCTAGAGTTTCAATGGCTGATATACATGCAGTGGCTACTTGGGCTTCTCCCCATACCTTTATTACTAGTTACAAACGGGATCTGGTCTCTAGGGTAAGAGCATCCTTTGGTTCAGTGGTGCTTCAGAATTTCCTTCCATGAGTCTAGCCAAGCTCTAAGGTAGCTGGGGACTCAGTCCCATGTATCAAGGATAAAATTTGACAACACCAGATAAAGAAATTATATACTTACCACAACGTTCCATCTATATTGTCCATCTTCATTTATCCTTGACTACCATCCCTCCATCCCCCAGCCTTTAGTGATTTTTGGTGGAATGACACTTTCATAGTGATTATGGCATGTATTGAAGGGGTCTATATTAGATAATCGAACTTCTGAAAGTACGACTGTCATATGGTCGACACCATATGATCAAACTTTCAAAAGTTCGAATATCTAATAAAAATAAATAAATTGCACAAAACACTTACTTGAACATTTTAAGCAGAGGGGCAAGCTCCCCTGTACTCCCCACACACCACACCCCCGCTCTTTAAATATACCCACTCAGAGATTGCACTACAGTGCAAAAAAGGGAACTTCCCATTCCGCGCTGTATGGAGATCTCCATTACAACGTTCAAAAATTCAAAAAATCTGATCATATGGTGTTGACCATATGATACTCGAAATTTTGAATGTTTGAACATTCAGTATAGACCCATATTGAAGCATAGCAGATATGGTTTCCATTAAGGTTTCCTTTATTCCACATTGTTTCTAATCTGCAAACTCGATCTGAGGTAACTAGGCCAAGGGGGACTGTGGCTGAGGATGAAGCTTGAGAGTGTTTAGCCTGTGCGAGCTGTAGTAACAGTCAAGTTAGTTCTGATATCTGAACCGAACCCATGTGTCAAGGATAAATTAAGATGGACAACACAGAAGGAACATCGTGGAAAGTGCATAATTTCTTTTTTATTTCCTGTAAAGGTAAGAAAAAGTGACAGTCTGTATCAAAACAAACAATTTCTAAATGGTTGCATCATTCTCCTGCTTTTTTATTATTCTCACTCTAACACGACACTTTCAGGCAATGTCAGGGCCCACTCCGCCAGGGTTCTGCCTACTTCTGTGACTCTTTGGAAAGGGGTGGACTCAAGAAATATACCAGAGGCAACAAATTGTTTACTTTTAACTTGTTAAAACTTGTTAATCTTTTAACTTTTATTTTATTTATTTATTTAACATTTTGTTTACTGGGAAAGACTTGAATGAAGCCAATTTTTTCGGCAGAGGCTTGGAGAGAAATGCTCCAGATGCATGTCTTTGAATTGTGAGAGGAAACCCACACAAACACAGGGAGGACATGCAGACTCCACACAGAAGGCAACTCAGCTGAGAATCAAACAGATGAACCTCTTGCTATGAGACAATAGCGCTACCGCTGCACCACTGCACCTTTAAGAAGCATCACAAACTTGATTCCTTCTCTGTGTGCAGCGCAGGGCTTTGCTAGGACCATCTCTAGGGGCTCCTGGACTCTGATCCTTCTTCCTCCTTTCTTTCTTTCTAAGCTTTGGTGTTCATCCCAGCTAGCTTAGGCTTCTGCAGCAGTGATCTAATGATGAATGTAGTGCAGTTGTGTAAGTAATCTTAATAGTAGATGTTCAAATAGATAACTTCTGCAGTAGCAGCACTATCTTTTCACCCCCCTCGTTTTTTCCTAATTTTATGCCAGGATGTGTAATTTTTATTATTATTGTTCCTCTCTGGCAGGGCTGTAGCCTCCCATTCTAAGGCAAGAAAGCGTTGAAATGTTGGTGCTTTAGTCACTGATTTTATACTGCTGTCATTGAGCTGTGCAGTTGCTAGCATGTGTAGAAGGTTCCTTAAAACTTTGGAAGCTGGCTGGCTTGTACACACCTATGAACGTTAAATTTAGACTGAATCAGTTGCTGTAGTTAAATTGCTGTAGTCATTTCACCCAAACCCACTGCAGTGACCCACTGTTCATTGTGCTGCCAGGCCCAATACATTCCTTGTTTTATTTGCATCCAGAAATGTTTCATCTCCTTGCAGGAGTTGGGTAAATAACCTTAAATCTCAAATTCTGCACTCTGCAAAGTCTCATAACTTGGGGAATAGCATTTTTTTCCTAGTTGCACAGGTTATTTTGTGGGAGATCAGAGCACAAGCGAGCTGTAACAGTAAGAACCTAATATACCTGGCTTACTGTACAGCCTGTTTTAGGTTTTATGTGGGTAAAACGAATCGTCAACTTAAAGAGCGTATAAGAGGCCACCTCTACTGTACTAGGAAGGGGGATGACCATAGTGCCCTGGCCAAGCACACTTTACTCATGGGTGAGGATCACACTTTTATGTTCCAAGTCCTGCAGGTACAACAAACTAGTGAAAGACTAGGGGATATGGTTAATGATACAGAATACACAGAACTGAGGTGGATTCTAAGGCTGGGAGCACATAGAGGCTTAGGTCTAAATGATATGGTACTCCTGAAGCCAGTGCTAAATAGGAAGGGTATTAGGAAATAAAATAAAATAAAATATGGTATATATTTTTCCCTTATAAGTGCTCTTGAATAAGTTTAGATTTGTGGTTAAAGAATTTTTAATGTAATGGAAAATCTTTTATGTTTGTCCTTCTCTTTTGTTTTTTATTTGTTGTAAATTTATTTAAGAATATTTGGAGGGAAATTTAAATTTGTTTTAATTGATTGATTACTATAGTATATATACTAAAAGGATGAGTTGTTATTTTTATGTGTCTGATGAAGTAACTGGTTTACGAAAGCGCTAACACAATAAATTCTTGGAACTTTTATTCAACAAATTGCCTCTATCGCTTTGATTTTTTGCAAATAATTCTTGGGGACTTGCTCACATCTTTTGGGACTATTTTTACTGCAATTATTTTCATAGTCCATTTTTAATCAAGGTAACACTGGTTCCCTCTCCTTTTTGAAATGGAAAGAGGAAAACATGAGGCACTGCCACAGAGGAGGGACCTAATAACTCAGTAAAAGGAGTCACTTCTATACTCCAGTCTTGACACACTGAAGCTGACAGCCTGGGTGTTCTCTCCGTAATCCCAAGTAGGCACACATTCTATGATGACATGCTAATCATTATGGACACAAGGTAACACAGGTGAAGAAGATTATATTTAGTAAAATGGAAGAGATTCTAATTCTGCTGGCATTCCAGGAACCTGGACCCCAGAAAGGCTAAAGTGACACTAGGCCTGGAATACCTGTTAGACCTTTACAAATCCAGCTTGACTTGCATTTCCATAAAGGTTCAGCCTGTTTACCTATGGCTCTTCTTTATTCCAGACCTTCTGGAAGCACTTTTTGTCAGGGAGTTAAATTCATCTTAGAGCACTTAGGAAACAAATGACTCCACCATGGGACTAAACAAATTAACATGCCTTCTTTGAATCATCAGCTTCATGTCCTGTTTAATTTCGTTCATGGAAAACACTGTTTTTTTGTGGCAGTCACCTTTTCCAGATAAATTTTAGAACCCCATGTGGTACTGAGCAGAGAGCCATTTTTTTCCATCAGGATAGATTAGCTCTTCATACCAATCACTTTTCTGTGCCTAAAGGGGTTACTGAAATTGTTACTATTAAAAAATAAATTCTAGCGAGCCGACACATGGCCAGATTAAAATATTAAGCTTTTTATTCAGTAAGCGGTTTCACAACACAAGGTTGCTTCTTCAGACCATTTAAAAATGCACTGAAAGAACAGCCTTTTATATTTCAAACAAATAACATGATATCCAATAAAAGGCAAGAAACAATCAAGATATCAGTTTAAAAATCAACTGTGCATAATTGATAAACTTGGTTAATTAGTCCACCAGTCACTAAGTAATATAGATTTTGCCCTATCAAAAACAGTTAAAAACTCTGGTGTCCAATCAAGATACGATAGAATCGATATAATTGGTTAAACCTACCATAACCATACATTGATCTAACCGTATCAGAAACAATTAAAAAACTCTAATGTCCAGTCAAGAAACAATAAAAACAAGCAATGATTGGTTAAAACTACCAGAAGTCTAACTACTATGGATGAAACAAAAGATCAGTGAACAGCTCAAAATGTATATAAAATGACATACATTTATTATAACAAGGAATCCAACGTGATTCATTATTGTGGTGTTTGATGTCACAATAGATAAAAACAATCTTAATACTGCAGAACAAACAAACTCCATAGTTTCAAAACTAAGTTTTCTTTTTATTCTAAATGTTGTATCGATTAATCTGGCATTTGCCTTTTACATACAGATTTATGATTGTATCTGCAAAAACCCTTAGGCTTTATGAAAAATGATTGTGATTAATATGCGACTAAAAAACTGTGCTTATTATAACATAATCATCGTAGAATATCACATACTTATTTCAGTAAATATTTGATTAAAAGGCATATGTAATGGGTAATTTAGACAACCTGCCTACTAAATTTATCAGCCTGCATATTAATGATGATTGAAATCCTTCTTTATTAAGAAATTACACGCAGATGAAGGAAATCAAAGGTAATGTTCCTTTGAAGCCCATTTTAAAGGCTAGGAGACTCTAAGTGACCTCTATTTATGTAAGGAAGGAGTTAGAAATGTTTGTCCTATCTAGACAAAATTGAAGATGTCTCTAAAACCTGATACGATAGAAGGGTGTATGAGAACAAAGTAATAAATGCCCTTATCTCATTTGACAGTCAGTTATATATTCATATATAAATATTCTATATGTTGCTTCATCCTTAATGGCTGATCTGTACTGATCACTTTCTAATATGAGAATTGATGATTTATTCCATAATATTTGATGTTTTCTTATTTTAGTGGTTTGCACCAACTTGCGTATTGGATATTGCAACTGGTTAAGGCTAGCATGAGTAATAAGCCTTTATTATATTTCAAGTTAACTTCATGGTTAAAGAATCATTATAGGGCTATATGTCAAGGTGCTACTGACCTATAGCTAAGTTCTAGACAGTTTCTAAGATATTTTTATTTGATAATTACTAAAAATACCTTTGATTATGAGATATGAGATAATTTGTTTTTTCCTTTATTCTGTCTGAGAGAGTAATTTATTTTGAACGGGATGAGTTTCAAAGTTTGAGGTTTGAAGGGTGTCTAGTTCTGCTGGCCCCTATGATGGCAATTTGATCTGTCTTAGGGGCTATTTTATTGGCATATCTTGTTTGAACCTTGGTGTGGCCAGGTGACGAGAGTCACATGTATTTTATGTCGACTTTTGGTTTCAGAGTAGACTTTCTGGTTGAGTTATGCCTATATCAGCATATCCATTCTGAAGCTGATAGCGAATATGACTGTTGGTTTTCACCAATAGCAGTGGATAGCAATGTATTCTAGTGAATCACTGAAGAGGCTCTTCTTTGGTGCGTTATCTGATATCTTTGGCTTTTATTTGCTGTCCACTATTTCATTGTTATTAATGCAGTTGTATTGGGTTCTTATGATGCAAACTATTTATGCTCGCCTGCATGATGTTTTTAAAATAAAGAAGGATTTCGATCATAATTAATATACAGACTGATAATTTTAGTAGGCAGATTGTCTAAATTATCCATTAAAAATGTGCTTTAATCATTAGAAAATGACAACACACACACACACACACACACACACACACACACACACACACACACCAGTGTATGCTGTGAGTGAACCTTTGCTACTACTGATGAAAGTCATTGACGACACAAAAATGTAATGTAAGCCCCCTCTCCCTTACTCTCTGAAGAAGAGAACGATGTATACATGGTCCGGATTGAGCCCTCACTGTCGACAGACTTGTGCAATGAGGGCATGTAATTTCATTCCTTCGGATCCTCTCCCTGATGCAGATCTCTTATTAGGAGGTGTACTATATGCTATAAAAAAGGGTTTTAAGTGGCCATCAGAACGAAAAGTCAGCAAGCAAAGGAGAGTAGTAGTGCTGAAATTGAATTCATCCTCAAGTCTTGGTGAGTACCTTCACGAGGTAGACCCTGTTTTTCACAAAATCTTACCAAGGCATCACTGATTTATAGACTGTACTTATATAGCATATATTATGGACAGAAGTAAGTCACAAACAAAAAAAAGTTAGCTGGGTGCACAAAACCCAGGATGAAAAAGTGCCCAATCCTGGTAGGTGCACTGATGCCTGGACTGGAAAAAATGACAGTGTAGAATCCTGAAAATACAGAAACATTCCTACAATGGGGCCAGGCCAGGGCCAAGGGGAGGATGGCTCCCCTGTTGTAGAAGGAAGTAGCAGTCCACAAAAGTCACAAAAATTGATTGGCCAGAGAAGAGCCATAAAGACGATAACGTGGACTATTGAGGGTAAGAAAGAAATTATGTATTGTTACTGTTATGTAAAAAGCCCAGAATTTCCAGACACAGGATATACAAAATGATTGAGAGAGAAATTAGAGGAAAGAAAAATACTTCCACAGGAAGAACTGTCAGAAGCTTCAAATAAAAATCTGCGTTATTATTACAACAGATTTTTGAAAAATAGTGTATAGATTAAGAAACTTTGATCTGTTTGGCAAAAGAAGCATCTGAGGAAGTGTGAAAATATAAGCAAAACCTAGAGATATTTGAAAAATATAAAATCGAAATATGGACATGGGAAAGAAAGAGAGATTTTATATGGCGCAATATTTATGCAAAGGAGAAAGCCAAGTTAACTAATACAGAGAAGGCAGTCTCAAAGATATTCAATGATAAATACAGGCAAAGGCATCCAGATATGGAAAATTAATATCACAAAGATGTAATGTGGAAAAGAAGATTAGTAAAGCAGAAGTTAAAGAAATAGAAGTTGAAGTTATGGAGTGCCTGCAAACTGAAGGATTTAATGTAGAAGGTTTAATACAGACTACATCGCAGCATGATGGAGTGAGTCCCCAGAATAAGGAAAAGCAAGAAGATCAGGAGACATGTTCATAGGTGTGTACTAGGCCAACGGCCTTGCAGCCTTTACAAGCCTAACTCATAGAAGTGCTCTGGCATCATGCCACTATTAGTTCCCGGTGCCTGTATTAAGTAGAGCCACTGGAGTGATCCCTAGGGTGAACTTTCTATTTCCCATCCACTCATCAAGATTTCCGTTGAAAAGGGCCAGTGAGAGGCTCTGCTTGACATGTATGGGAAGTCTATTCCAGAGCAAGGGCAGTCTCTGGGTTATGAAGCTGTTCCTCCAGCATGTTCTGTTGATTGTGGTAATGAGACTGACGTCCCTGGAGCATGTGGTGTGGAGGGATTGGGATTTCTTTAGGTGCAACATTTCTAACAGGGCTGGGTCAGACATGGTTTTGTAAGTCAAGCAGATATTGCCTCTTAATAGACTATATGAGACAGAGAAAAGCTGGAGTTTTTTGAGTCTGTCCATGTAGGGCATGTGTTTAAGGCCTAGCATTCTCTTCTTGAGGTACTTGTGTGGCCTTTCCAGCTGTTGCAAGTGTTTAGTGAGGTACATGCCAGATGTGAAGAAGTGGCCAAATGTCTGCCATGTGAAGAAGAAATATTGACATGGGAAAGTAAAAGAGATTTAATATGGTGTAATATTTATGCAAAGGAGAAAGCACAACTAACCAATCCAAAAAGAGCAGCACCAAAGATATTTGAAGAGAAATACAGGCAAAGTAATCCAGATATGGAAAACTTTACAATACAAAAACTAAGAAGACCAAGAGGAAAAGTAGTAAAAGTGATTAGTAATGGAGAAGTCAAAGAAATAGAAATTGAGGTAATGGAGCAGCTGCAAAGAGAAGGATTCAGTATAGAAAATCAAATACAGAAAGCACCACAACAGGATAGAGCTATGGATATCCAAATTAAGGGGAAACCAGTGGAACAAGAATCAATTGGTCAAGTGCCATCTCAAGATATTTTGGAGCCTTCCACAGGAAACCAGTATAAATGTTCACTTGAAGCTAGGCAACAAGGAAAGGAGCAAGAAACTGTGCAAACTCTAATGCAGTCAATGTTGCAGAGTGATTGGTCAGTGAGTTCCTGTATAACAGAGCAAAAGATGACACAGGATGAAATTGAAGAGAATGTGCCACAGGAAGATCATATAGAACTTTCCATAGAATGCCTGCAGGAAACTGAAAACAAGGGATGTGCACTCAGTTTGGAAGAAAATGAGCTAAGAGAAGAGTTGCTTGATTTAATGGACATGGATAGATATATTAAGATCAATGAGAGAAATAGAAGGTCAATAAAACCCAAAAAGTAAGAAGTCTGATAAAACAAATGAATGCAGTAATTAGGACTGTCCACAGTGATCCATGTAATATAACAGAAGTAAACAGGATGTACCACTTTGCTGCTAAATTAATAACTGATAAAGTTCTACCACAAGATCACAGGGTAGTGAGGGAAAGGAAGGGGAGAAATTGAATACCATCATGGAAGTATCGAATAGAGAAAACTATAAAGCAATTAAGACAAGAAGTGTCACTCTTAGAATAATCGAGGGAATAGATCAACAAAAATATTAAGAAAGATAGATGTGATTAAAGCAATGCACAGTATTAGAACAAACCAGGATCTATCATGCACAATCGCAAATAAATTAAAAATGTCAGCACAGACGGAAAAACTTTGAAAATGTACAGATAAATATAAGGGGAAAGTACAAAATAAGCTATTCATTGATTATCCAAAAAAGTTTTATAGAGAATTGGGAAACAAGGTAAAAGGAAATGAAAGACCGCCAAAAAAGAGGAAGTAGATACATTTTGGAGAGGTATCTGTGAAGATCCTATGGAACATAACAAAGATGCTAAATGGATAGCAGAAATAAAAGAAATAATAAGAAGTTTGAAGGTACATGTTATGGAATGGGATGAAATAGCCAGAAAGACTGAACAAAGTTAAGAAAGCCTCTAACTGGAAAACCCCAGGCACAGATGCAGTACCTAACTTTTGGTTAAAAGTATTAACATCTTTGCGCAAGGATTTAGCCATCAGTAAGAACTATTTCTATGCGCACCCCGAATAGACACCGCACTGGCTAACAACAGGAAAAACAATGCTCCTACTTGAGTGAACCTGCAAGCTACCCGGAAAATTATAGACCATTAACTTGCCTTCCAACGACGTATAAACTATGCATGGGAATTGATGCTGGCAGAGTTTATAGTCATTTAGAAGAAAACTTAATTATGGCAGCAGAACAAAAGGGCAATAAAAGAAAGTCATATAGAACAAAGGATCATCTGTTGTTAAATAAAGTTTTAGTGGTGAACTGTACAAAGGGGAGGAATCTAAGTTTGGCATGGATTGAGTACAAAAAAGCATTTGATAGTATCCCACATTCATGGATAAGAGTGCTTAAAAATGTAGAAGATACACCCTACACTGATTGACTATATTACAGTAACCATGAAACAGTGGCAGACGACTTTGCAATTAAGCCATGATAAAGGACATGTTATTATCCCAGGAATAAAAATTCTAAGGAGGATATTCCAGGGTGACTGTCTGTCACAGTTGCTATTCTGCCTTGCCATTAACGCATTAAGCTGTTTACTTAACAGCTTAGGCTATGCCTACAATTTGGCTCCTAGAAAACAACAAAGCCTAAAGGCTTCTTATCTTCTCTTTGTCGATGATTTAAAACTGTATAGCTCATCAGATGAAGAACTGAAAGCACAGCTGCAGGTTGTCAAAACTTTTTCAGATGATATTAAAATGTCATTTGGTCTTGATAAATGTACAAAAGCAACCTTTAAGCAGGAAAATTGCAGCACCAGGAAAACATCAGTTTGGGTCAAGAATGTGATATAAAAGAACTTGAGCAAGAGGGAGTGTATAAATACTTGGGAACTGATGAAGGATCAGCAATAAAACATGAACAAATGCGAATAAAACTCAGAAAGGAATACTTTAGAAGACTTAAATTAATCCTGAGAACAGCATTGACATCTAGCAACTAGATCCACGGTATAAACCAATTTGCTCTTCCTGTCCTAACTTACAGTTTTGGAGTGATTGACTGGACCGAAAAAGTGTTGGTTAGATTTGATATTAAAACAAGAAAGATGCTCCATGTTCTCCAAATGATCTATAAAAATCAGTGTATACCAAGATTATATATTCCCCGTTCTGAAGGAGGGATGGGCCTACTTGAAATTTATTACATGTATAGATCTACAGTCGTGGGACTCCACAGATATCTACTGACCTCACAAGATCCAAATGTAGTGAAAGTTTTGAAACTTGAGGAGAATAAATCTAAGATGACTTCTGTGCTTAATTAGCAGAAGCATATTGACGTCAAGCAGGAATTAAACTCAAACCAGAAGTAGATAAAAATCAGGCAGCAACTGAATGTGGCAAAAAACAAAAGAAAGAATATAAGGTGAAGGACCAGATGAGAAGGTAAGAAATGTGGAAAAAACATAAATATAGTTGCAAGTATAGAAAACTTCTGGAAGAACCTCATGTTGATCAGGAACAAATGCAGGAATGGTTAAGGAGAGGTGACTTCAAACCAAGAGATGAAAGGTTAATATTGGCAGCCCGAGACAGTGGGCTATGTGCACGCTGGTTTACAAAGTCCATTGAACATGTGGAGGAAACAGACAAATGTAGGTTTTGTAAAACCAAATTGGAAATGGTCGCACACCTATTTGCTGGTTGCGACACACTAATGGCAGAAGGACTGTATACTGAAAGGCAAAATTTATGTGGTGAGACTATTGCACTGGGGGTTGTGCAAATATTTTGGTATTGAAGTGGCTGAAAAACACTGGAAACATGAGCCACAAAGCATCATAGAAAATGATGAAGTTTATATCACATGAGATCACCCATTACCAACAGTTCAAAGGATAGATGCTAGAAAACTGTATATAACTGTACAAGTGTGAGTAAATAAATAGGTAGTATATTGGTTCAAGAAAAGAAGACAAAAGTAACATCAATCGTAATCACCACACCCAGTGACTGCAGTTGTCTTGCATACAGCGAGATCCAAAGTCATAAAATACCAGGATCTGCAGGCAGAAATGAGAGCAATGTGGAGGAGAGAAAGATACCCAGACAGTTCCAATAGTAGTAGGAGCAACAGGCCTTATAAAAAATAATCTACAATCGTAGTTAGATATGTTACCAATCTATGTAACCCTGTACGAATGGCAGGAGGAGTCATTACTGAGCACATTGCGGCTGCTGCGAAGAGCACTTTTGACTGATATCAGAGATTTAAACAATACTAATTTCATGAAGTTTAAGCATACTTTGAATTAGGTGATGAAAAGACAAGACAAAATCTGGTCAGGGAGGCTGTCAAGAGACCTACAGTAACACTGAAGGAGCTGCAGGAATTTCTGGCAAGTACAGGTTGTGTCCTACATGTGACAATCTCCCGTATTTTCCATATGTCTGGACTATGGGGTAGGGTTGCAAGACGGAAGCCTTTTCTTACACAGAAAAACACCCAGGCCTGACTAAAATTTGTAAAACAATACATCAAGTCCCCCAAAAGCATGTGGGAAAATATGTTATGGTCTGATGAGACCAAGGTTGAACTTTCTGGCCACAATTCCAAAAGGTACATTTGGCGCAAAAACAACACTTTGCATCACCAAAAGAACACCATCCCCGTGGTGAAGTATGATGGTGGCAGCATCATGCTTTGTGGTTGCTTTTCTTCATCTGGAACTTGGGCTTAAGTCAAGGTGGACGGAATTATGACTAGTTTTAAATACCAGTCACTTTTGGCTCAAAACCTTCAGGCGTCTGCTAGAAGGCTAAAGATGAAGAGGAATTTCACCTTTCAATAAGACAGTGACCCCAAGCATACATCCAGATCAACAAAAGAATGACTTCAGCAGAAGAAAACATTTTGGAATGACCCGGCCAGATCCCAGATGTAAATCCAATGGAAAATCTGTGGGGTGACCTGAAAAGGGCTGCGCACAAGAGATGCCCTCGCAATCTGACAGGTTTGGACTTTTGCAAGGAAGAGTGGGCAAATATTGCCAAATCAAGATGTGCAATGCTGATGGACTCCTACCTAAGAAGACTGAATACTGTAATTAAATCAAAATGTGCTTCAACAAAGTATTAGTTTAAGGGTGTTCACACTTATGCAACCAGCTTATTGTATGTTTTTTATTTTTTATGTTTTTCCCCTAACAGATTTGTTTTTCAATTGAATTGTGCAGGTTATAGGTAACATTAAAGGTGGGCAAAGTTTTGAAATGATTTATTGTGGTCTCATTTTTTATATCACAAAAACCTGGCATTTTAACAAGGGTGTGTACACTTTTTATATCCACTGTATATACTCCCTCCTGCTCAAGTTCCTTTATATCTCATTCCTGTCCCAGACTATTTTCTACCGGTACTGCAGCTTTCCTACTTTAAAGGTTGCTTTTGCACATTTATCAAGACCAAATAATTTGTCCTTCATCATGGCTTAACTACAAAATGGTTTGCCACTGCAATGCATTCAATCAGTCAATGTATGGTGCATCTTATATATTTCTAAGTACTCTTTGCTCCATGAACGTGGGATGCTGTCAAATGCTGTCATATGCCATACTTAGATTCTTCCCCTTTTTACAATTCTCCATTATGACTTTAACAACAATGATCCTTTGTTCCATATGACTTTTATCCTTTTTGTTCTATTGCCATGATTGAGTTTTCTTCTAAATGACTATAAAACTGTTGGAATCAATTCCAGTGTATAGTTTATACATCGTTGGAAGGCAAGTTATTAGTCAGTAGTTTTTAGGATATCGTGCAGGTTCATTCTTAAGGAGGAGTATTGTTTTTCCTGTTAATCAGGTTGGCATCTGGCCTTGCTGCTCATACAAGTAGTTCTTACTCTGGGCAAAATCTTCATGCAAAGATGTTAATAGTTGTAGCCAGAAGTTAGGTACTGCATCTTTGCCTGGGGTGTACTAATTAGGATATTTTCTTAATTTTGTTTCAATTTTTCTTTCCATTACTTCATCCCATTTCATATCGTGTACATTTGAGCTTCTTATTCTTTTTTAACTTCTTCCATCCATTCAGCATCTTTATGTTCCACAGGATATTCATAGATATTTCTCCAAAATGTCTTTTTTTCTTCTTTTTTTGGTGGTGTTTCTATTTATTCTGCCTTGTTTCCCAGTTCTCTATAAAACTTTTTTGGGTCATCAGTAAATTGCTTGTTTTGTACTTTTCCTCTATATTTACCTGCATATCTTAAGTTTTCCTGTCTATGCTGATATCTTTAGTTTATTTGCAATAGTGTGAAATAGATCCTGATCTGTTCTGATACTGCATGTTGCTTTTATCATGTCTATATTTCTGAGAAATTTTCTTGATCTGACCCCTCTTCCGTACTCTTCTAACAGTGACGCTTGTCTTAGTAATTGCTTTTTAGTTTTCTCTATTTGATACTTCCATGATGGCATTTGATTTCTCCCCTTCCTTTCCCTTGCTGCCCTGTCGTTTTGTGGTAAAACTTTATCTGGTATTAATTTAGCTGCACAGTAATATATCCTGTTTACTTCTGTTATATTGCACACATTTTTATTAACAGTTTTGATTACTGTTTTCATTTGTTTTATCAAACTTCTAACATTTTGGGTCTTACTGACTTTCTATTTCTTTCATTGTTTTTAATATGTTTAGCCATCTCTATAAAATTGAGCAACTTTCCATTAGATCATTTTCTTCTAAACGAAGAGTACATTCCTTGTTCTCAATTTCCTGCAGGCATTGTACAGAAGGTTAGAGTACATCTGTGACATTCTCTTCAGCTTCATACTGTGTGTCATTCATTGACCTTTCATACGAGAACTCTCTGGCCTATCACTCCACAGCATTGACTGCTTCAGAGTTGCCACAGTTTCCTGTTCCTTCCTTTGCTATGCAACTCCACCTGAACTTTTGTACTGACTTCCTACTGAAGGCTCCAAAGTATCTTCATATGGCAACTGATCAGATGCTTCCTACTCCACTGTTTTTTTTCTTAATCTGGGGACTCATTCTATTATGATGTGGTGTTATCTACACAAAATCCTTCACTTTGCAGGTAATCCATAACTTCAAATTTTATTTCTTTAACTTTTCCAACACTAATCCTCTTTTCTACCCCCTCCCTTTGTTTTTTTTTTTCATATTGTAAAATTTTCCATATCTGGATGGCGTTGCCTGTGTTTCTCTTCAAATATCTTTGGTGCTGCTTTTTTTGTTTTGGTTAGTTTTGCTTTCTCCTTTGCATAAATATAGCACCATATTAAATCTCTTTTCCTTTCCCATGCCCATATTTCTTCTTCAGATGTCTCCTGCTCCTCCTGTTTCTCCTTTCTTGGGGGGCTCATTGCTCCATCATGCTGTGACGTAACCTGTGTTAGACTTTCTACAAAAGTTCTTCACATCACAGGTATTCTGTAATTTCACTTTCTGTTTGTTTAACTTCTACTTTACTAATTTTCTTTTCAACGTAATCCCTTTGTGATCTTATTTTTTGTATTGTGAAATTTTCCATATCTGGGTGCCTTTACCTGTATTTCTCTTTGAATATCTTTTGAGCTGCCTTTTTTTGTATTGATTAGTTTGTTTTTTCTCCTGTGCATAATTATTGCACCGTATCAGATCTCTCACTCTTTCCCATACCCATGTCTCTTTTTTTTTTTTTATACCTTTCAAAAACCTCAAGTTTAGTTATATTTTCGCACTTCCTCATTTGCTTCTTTTTCAAAACAGTCCAAGGTATCTTGGTCTGTATAATGTTTTTCATGAATCTGTTGTATTAACTCATTACATCCAAGTGATGCCCCCAGGTGCATCTGCAGTTAACTCCTACTGACGCCTCAAGGCATGAAATAGTGCTTGTTCGTGTATGTTTGCATCAGTAATTCCAAAACCATACTAAGTACAAAGTGTTAAAAGATTTCATCTTAAAGCTTACACAATGGTAAACTCAACTGTGTTAATATGTTACCTCTGTCTATTGCAGGTAAAGAGATATTAACTGATATTAATTTATATAGATATATAATGTTCCCATTTTTCTAAATATCTCAAAATCCAAGTAACACAGACAGAACTCTTTAGTCTCATATGAAAGCTCTCAGCTAGATGAATAAAATGCTGCTGATAGTATGAGTGTAACTTGAGTGGTTGCTGAGATATTTTAAGTTGTCTACAATGCTGCCCTAATCTTCTTCGCAAATTACGTCTATAACACCCCAGATAGTAACCTGCTTACATCAGTCCTGTTATTGGATCTCTCAAAAGCATTCGACACAGTCTCCCACATCAAACTTATCAGGCAACTCCACTTACTAGGATGCTCTGATGTCACCCTAACCTGGATGACTAGTTACTTGGAAAACCAACAGCAATCCGTAAAATGGCTGAATAACTTCTGTAGCTTTCTCCCAAATAACATAGGAGTGCCCCTGGGGTCAGTCTTGGGACCCCTACTATTCAACATTTTTATAAATGACCTAAATAAAGTTCCCACTGACTGCACTACCATACAATATGCAGACAATTCAACTATAATCTGTACCTCCAATAACTACTCTGAGCTCCAAAAGTTAACACAAAAGGCCTTTACATCCATAGAGCTCTGGCTAAACCAATCACAGCTATTACTTAACCCTAATAAATTTAAACTGCTCATCTTTGCATCTAAACCTGTTCCAGCAGTCTTTACTATATTCTCCATAAACAAAACCCCAATAGAGTTAGTAAATCAGGCCAAACTGCTAGAAATTACTATTGACAACAAACTTAGCTTTGACATATTAATAATGCAATAAAAAAAAGACTCACTTCAATTTAGTCAAACTTTACAGAAACAAACAATACTTAGACAAATCCATCCGAATAAAACTTTCAAAAAGTCTTCTCCTTCCAACCTTACTATATGGGTCTCCTCCTTCACCAATCACTACAACTCTTTGCAACACAAACTACAGTCCTGCTATTATAAGATTGCAAAATTTGCATCAGCCCAACCAAATCGCACCCACCATTGCCAGGCCACTAAAGAACTAAACTGGCTAGAATTTGGACATTGCCTATACCTTTACCCATAAACTTTTATATGCCCTTCCCTGAAAAATATCCTTGAACTTTACGTCCCATCCAAAAATGTACGCTCTAACAACAAACACCTACTTAAAGTATCAAAACCTTGTAAAAGAGCAGGTAGCTGCCTCGATTCCCATTCCATAACTAAGCTGTGGAACATCCTCCCATCATCAGTTACAGAATTAGATAACATAATCTCCTTTAAAAGAAAACTAAAATGACATCTCACTGATAACCCCAGCTGCACATGCAGCACATATCCACAGCCTCCTTAATCTAGCAAAACTGTTTCACATAGCAAATATATTTATGTATATGTTATGCTGTTGCACCATATGAGTTATCCCTAATCTTTAGTATCATAGTCCACACATCAATACAACCATCGTAACACATTTTCTCTTCTCTGTCACTTTCTACTTTTAATGCTACCATTAAATGTATGCCACCTATAATCTTCTTATTCCCACTACCAAGCTATAAGATTCTAACCATATCTGTCTTACCTTTAGTGTAACTCTCTAATTTTATCTTTTACCTTTTCCTACCCCCCCCCCAAAAAAAAAATTGGGCTATATTGTTAAATATTTCTAACTGTATACTTTTCCTACATGCTAATGTTCCATTGTTACTGTATTGTGCCTTTTTGCAACATATTTGCTGTTTAGATAGTTTTCTGTATTATTTCACTTGCTTTATAATTATAATTTTGTTTCCTTACAAATTCGTGTAATGATTTTCATGTAACTTGGAGCTTTTCTGCCCGGGCCTCCACTGAAAATGTGTCTCAAGCCAAGTGGACTTTCCCGGTCAACAAATGTCAATAAATAAATAAATATAACAAACATAACAGTTACTGTGTTTACTGTGAGTTACAAATTTCATTTTAAGACCTAGAACCTAAAGACTACTTCCACTATAAAAATAGTTTGTGCTGGAGGGTTTGTCATTTATGCTTCTTTCATAACCCCTGTGGTTCCAGAGATATGAACACTTGTTTGAAATGTAAGGACATAATTTGATTCTGTCAAAAGACATAGGCTCCACCCATTGGAAGTTACAGTGCAAACTTCCTGAGCTCCATTGGAGTGAATGAGTTAATGAACACAAATTTGCATTTGAAGCTTTTGACATTTTTTCTTGTGAAGTATTTTTTCCTGTAATTTCTTTCTTAATGTTTTTTATATCTTCTGTCCAGAAATGCTAAGCTTCTTGCAGAACAGTAGCAGTGCATAATTTCTTTATTGTTAATAGTCCACTCTATAATCTTTATGGCTGTTTTTGGCCTGTTAGTTTTTGTGTTTTTTGTGGACTACTACTTCCTTCTACAACAGGGGTACATCCTACCCCAGAGCCTAGCCTAATCCCATTGGAGGAATGTTTTCACGTCTTGAGGTGCTATGTTCCCCACTCTGGGCCAGTAATCAAGGAGCCTAAATCCTTACCACTGACACTGGAGAGGGGCATTCACTTGGAATATCAATGGATGCACTCAGTACTTACAGTTGCAAACCTTTCTGCATCAAGCACAATTTCCTTTAAGAGCACACAGGAAACGCACTCAGTCCGGGGTCTGGATTTCCCTGTCTGTCTCCCTCCGGGTCCCTAATAAGACTCCTCACTGGTACAGCTGTAGGGTTAGGTTCTTGTCTGAGTGTCCAAGCTAAGTCATCCAGCATACTGTCTGTCAGATTTAATTTTCACACAACACACACACACATACACACACACACACACACACACACACACACACACACACACACCTGGGAAAGGCTGGCACAGACTACCTGCTCTACCAGCTTTGCCCAGACTATAAGGCAGATTCACTGCCACTAGTCAGTTAATGTAAGACTCTTAAAAGGGAGTCCAATTCTACTGAGTGAAATTAATATTAATACAAATGGTAATGTTGACCAAACAGACAGGCTTTCAGGAGTGGCCAGAGTTATCTCTAAATAAATGTGTGCAAATACTGTCAAAACTTAAATATTTTTTAAAAAGGACCGGCCACAATGAAACGTTTAAATATGTTAAATAATAATAACAATAAAAGAACATGAAAATACTAAATATCTATTTACAGTAAACACCAGAGTTTCAGTTACAGAGAATATTAAAAATAGCACCAATGGAAAGTTTCACACAGTTACAAAAAAACTGAATTTGGCTAGTCTATCTGTTCCTGATTGACTAAAGGAATTACTGTTACTACTTACTGAATTACTGAATAGAGCAAGGCAAGATGATTTGAGTGAGTAGTCCTTGTCAGATCCAAGACAGAATACAGAATGCTACTGCGACCCCATTCTCCTCTAATATTAAAACATAATTTCTGTACAAAATGACATCACATAAATCTGGTCATCTGTCTCTGCTTCCCACACTATCCCCCATCACTAGAAGTTACCTGGGTTTAGAAGCTATGTGCTACAATACACACAGATAGAGCTTTGCTCAGATGGTGCAGCTGCTAGAAGCCATAAAACATTTCACTCTTTCTACAGGATCTACCAACTATTCTTTAGCCCAGACATCGCATCTCTGGCTCCATTCAAAACTGTGGGATAACATCTTGATGGCTAACCCATAAAGTAATTTAATTTCAGATATATTTTGCAAAATCAGATGGATTATAAGATTAACCTCTTCACTTCCAGTATATGCTGTTACAATGTATACATTTAAACAGTTACACTAATGCACATACATTTCTTTTCCTTCCAACGGGGCACACTGTTGATGCATTTTAACACAAGCTAACTTCACAAATACATTTTCAGCACAAGCATCTGTACAAATCAGTCTGATATACAAATGGCATATAATTATTTACAAAATTCCAGCTAGCTGTGCTGGCATATGTTACAAATCCACTGCTCTATTTCTCCTGGCATGGCTGGCAGTACCACCTATCACATATCTCCCCCCTTTGAAGATTCATGCTAGTTTTTCAAGTACCTCTTGAGAAACATTGCTTGAGAGGAATGAGCCTATCTGGGAATACATTATGCCATTCCCTGTCTTGAGATCCCATTTGCCTTGGCATTGCTGACCCCACTACAGTGGTGCATTGTCATATCATATGCCTGCAACCCTAGGCTCCAACATAGTAACTTAAGACTTTGCTGGCTGACGTCATGTGGCCATAGATCCCCCTCAGACTCCTCCTGCCTCCTTTTGCAAATACATAGCACCAGGGCCTCCCTATCATGGTAAGGTTTCATCATGTTAACATGGTATAATTTGTGCTCCTGCCTAGCAGTTCTACCATGTAGTTAACATCAGTGACCTTCCCTACCACTTTGAAGGGTCCCTCCCAAGCTGCAGCAGCTTATTGTGTCTGACAGGAATGAAAATCATAACCTGCTGCCCCACAGCATACTCTCTAGCTCGAACATTTCTGTCATACCAGATGTTTTTCTGCTGTTGGGCTCCTGCCAAGTTCTCCTGGGCCAAGCCCAAGAGCTACCTGAGCCTTGTCATGAAGTTTAGGACATATGCCACAGCAGACGCCTTGTGGGATTCGCACTCACATTCGCACAAATCAAATGTAAAGGTTCCCTCACCCTGTGCCCATATGGTAATTTGAAGGGTAAAAACCTGTGAATTCCTGGGGTACCTCTCTCTAAGCAAACAGCAGATGGGGCAAACATTTGTCCCACTCTCTGTCTCTTAAACTGGTTTGCAAATGCCTATAGCATGGTCTTTAGTGTAGAGTTTAACCTGTCCACAAGACCATTAGTCTGGGGATGGTAGGGGGTGGCCTTTAGGTGCTTCACCCCCACCATGCTTCCACAGACAAGCCAGCAGGTCTGACATGAAATTTGACAGACCTGTCAGTCAGTATCTCTCTTGGGGAAACTACCCTGCTGAAAATCTGTAGCAAATAATTTGCCACCTTTTGAACCTCAGTGGAGGACAGAGTCACTGCCTCAGGTTATCGGGGTATCTGGTAGCATAATCTGCTACCACCAGGATATACGTCTTCTCTATGGAGCTTGGGGTACACAGAGGCCCCACAGTATCCATAACTACCCTCTGATATGGCTCCTGAATCCCAGGCAGAGGCATCAAAGGAGCTTTGACCTTGTGCCCTGCCTTGTCTACTTTTTGGCACTGCTCACAGGTCCTGCAGTACCCTGATGTTCTTCATCTTTCACTGTTGCAGTCCAAGCATATGGGTTATCCAGTTCCCGGTAGCCCTCATCCGGCTTGAATACCAGAGTCCTTGGTATATGACGTTGGCTGCCGTTGGTTGTAAAACTGATGTCAGAACTTCAGGTATAAAGGGAGGCAGCCGACACCATTTCCTCAGTCTTTTTTGCTAGGGAGCCCGAAGCAGATGCAATTCGCACTAGTGTCAGTCAGCTGTTTACCTTCGTTTTTCTTTCCGACTACCAAGTTGAAGACACCTTCAGATAAGTACCCCATTGGGGATGCTCTTTTCTTGCTTTAACAAATGTCAGATAAAGTTAATAACTGTCTTGCCTGTGGAAAATGGATTCCACACCATGATTTTCATTCCTATTTTTTAACTTGTTTGGGCCTTGAGCACGAAGTCCCTAATTGTGATCTCTGTGCCTCCTTTAACCCATGTACCATATGCCGTAGAGCTAAGATTTTGTATAAACATTTCGGTGTCTGGCCTAAGTTCGTCGGTCTGATGTCTTCTGGTTTCCTGGCTTCGGATATACCTAGAAACGCAACGACAAGGACCATGACAGGCCTAGGGTTAAATCTGCTGATGACGCACCAGTGAAATTGGTCGTCAGCCCAGTGGTAGTCAGTGAGGTGCTTTCGCAGCCCCTGCAGTTCACAAATTTTCAGCCACAGGCCTCTGCCAAGACCTTTACTGAGTCCTCCATGCCGCAGTCTGCTATTTCGTCTTCAGACCCTCCACCTATCGCCTCCTCAGATGGATCCGGAGCCGCTATGCAGGCACCGGCTTCTGATGCCTGTTCTCTTCAACATGAGACCAGAACCAGACCGACTACCTTAAGCCATACTTCTGCAGTTGCTAGGCCTCCTGAGTCCCTCCGGATTGCTAGCAAACCTTCTCACAGGCAGGCGTCGGCCTTCCCTCCTATGCCTCAGTCCCAGTTGGTAAAGATGGCTGGCGATCTTCTTTCACTGATTAGGGGCTCTCATCTTCCCCCTTCCAAGAGGGTTAGGGAATTGTCTCCTGATGTTTTGTCCATCTCAGATTCTGAGGTTTCCAGTGTTTCTGCTGGTGAAGAAGGAAATTCTCAACTTTTTTCTGGCTTTGAGGATTCTGATACTGAAGACTGTATCCCTTCTGCCTCCCTTCCAGAAGATTTTTCCTTTGGGGATACTTTGCATACTCTTAGAGAGCACTTTAAATGGGAATGTCAGGATTTTCCCCAGTCTAAAAAGAGAATCAGGGAATTTTTGGATTTGCCACATCATAAGCCTCTGGCTATACCTCCAGTTTTGGAAGTTGTGGATGATGTCTTCATGGAAAATTTTTTAACTCCTAATTCTGTCCCTCATGCCACCAGAAAACCTGATAGGTATTATAGGGTTGCTGATTCTCATCAATTCCTTTTTAAAAACTCTACTGCTGATCCTGAGATTATTTCTCAAGGCCCTAAGGGTGTTAAGGCTACTATTGCTAAAAACCCTGTTCCTTCTGATAAGGAGTCTAGGGCCTTGGACAGGTGGGGTAAAAAAAGTCTATACCTCTGCAACCCATGCTATTAGATCTGTGAATTGCCTTTTTCACATGCTTAAGTATCAGCAACAGACTTTGGAGACTATTAAAGCTAAACTTGGGGATATTCCTTCCATGTCTGAGAACAAAGATTTACAAGACTTACTGAACTCTGTCACTCTAGTTAATAAGCATTCATTACATTGTGGTTTTGACACTTTGGAGGCTTCCTGCAGAGCAGCAGCCATTGGTTCCGTTATTAGAAGGCATGCTTGGCTCAGAGAGTAGCCTCTTTCTGAATCTGTTAAATCTAAATTGCTGGATGTTCCTTTGCACAAGGACAATCTTTTTGGTAATAAGGCTGAGGAGGTACTGAAGAAGTTGGGGGATAAGGTGAAATCTATGCAAGCTGTAAAAGATTTCCTTCAGGTTCAGCCTCCTCAGTTCAATAGGCATTACCCTTGCAAGAATTGGTCTTTCCCTGATCCTGACAAGCAGGGTCGCTCTAGGCTTAGGGGTTTCAGATCTTCCAGAGGACAGGCTTCTGCCCCTCAAAGGGCTAAACAATGGCATTCTTCGACTAAATGGGGAGCTCTAAGCCAGCTTCCCAAAGCAAGCATTCACAGTGACTCCGGCCTTGTTGTGCCTACCTCTGCAGGCCCTGGGTTTCCTTTGGGGGGGGTAAGGTTAGCCAGGTTCGCAGAGTTATGGTCTACCATCACAGACAACAAATGGGTGCTCAGTATTGTAAACCAAGGTTACAAGTTTTATTTTCACACCTTCCCTGTTCTGAAAAGGTACCCAGACATACCTAGAACTCTCAGGGCAGAGGTAGAAAATCACATTTCTTCTCTACTGACCATGGGGGCTATAGCGCCAGTTCCTGCAAATCAGGCAGGCCTAAGTTTTTATTCAAGACTTTTTCTGGTACCCAAAAAAGGGGGCACCTGCCGCCCTATTCGGGATCTGTGTATTCTAAACACTTTTCTGGTGATTCCCAAGTTCAAGATGCTCACTCTTCAACAGTTACTACCCATGCTGGGCAAGGATTAATGGCTGGTAACTTTGTATCTCAAGGAGCCTTATCTGCACATCCCAATAAGGGAAAGTTGCAGGCAGTTCCTTCGCTTCAGGGTTGGGGAGCAACACTTTCAATTCTCTGCACTACCCTTTGGCTTATCTACTGCTCCCAGAGTTTTTACAAAGTGCCTGGCTCCAGACATTGCTTTTTGCAGACAGAGAAACATCCATCTGGACAATGGTCTCATTCACTCAAACTGCCCAGAACAGCTACAAAAGGATTTGGACTTCGTGAAGAACATTCTCACATTTTTGGGTTATACTGTCAACGAAAGGAAGTCAAAATTGGTTCCTACAAAGGAGATTGTTTTCCTGGGAGCGAGTCTGAATACAGCCACCCAGATGGTATTCCTCCCTCAAGAGAAGCAAGAAGATCTTTAGGCTTACTTCAAGAAATTGGCAAGCATGACCCAGCTCTTTGCAAGGCAATTCCTACAAGCACTGGGGTTCATGGCTTCATGTATTCTGATGATCCCATATGCAAGGCTGCATATGAGAAAACTTCAGTGGTACCTCAAATGTCTTTGGTGTCAACACACAGGACTTAGATTTGATTCTCCTTTAATTCCCTGTCTACAAATGGAGTTCCTCTGGTGGGCGAAAGCCTGTTCTCAGAACAAGGGTCTGCCTTTCCACCCACCACCTGCCAGCCGGACTCTCACCACAGACGCCTCAGATTATGCATGGGGGGCTCATCTGAAAGGCAGGGGCATACAGGGGACTTGGAGCACCCAACAGATTCACCTGCACATAAACTTAAAGGAATTGATGGCAGTGCAGCAGGCCTTGCTGGCTTTCAAGGGCCTACTCTACCCTGGGACTCTGCTGATCAGGACAGACAATGCCACAGTCATATGGTACATCAACAAGCAGGGGAGACTCATTCTTATCCCTTGTGCAGACAAAGCATGAGACTATGGTCATTAGCAGCTTCCTTGGGCATACATCTAATAGCCCAGTATCTTCCAGGGAGGCTAAATTCCTTGGCATTTGTCGTCTGTTATGGGTCTCCCCCAGGCTTCCAGACCCACATGTCTGTCTCCAAGCTTGACTGCTTGTAACTGCATGCACACAAGGTACTGCATTATCAGAATCATTCTCTATCAAGACATCTGCAGGGATATATCAAACGCACCTACTTACTTGCTACCTTTTCCACCCACCCAGTCAAGGTGAACCTTGGCCTAAGGCATTTGGAATGGAGTCCGTCTTTAAGTTCTGACTGGAGTGCACTGCCCAGGCAAGTACTGTTCCTCTTTAACCGCTGAAGGCTTCACAGTTATGTCAGAGGCTGTCTGTCTTAGCAGTGGCCTGTTTTCCATCCACTAAAATAGGATATAACCTCTTTTGGGTAGTTTAGTACCCCTGTTGTCTCTGGACAACTTACAACTGGCATACTGTTATT
The DNA here is from genome assembly GCF_019279795.1 of Protopterus annectens. Lineage (NCBI taxonomy): Eukaryota > Metazoa > Chordata > Ceratodontiformes > Protopteridae > Protopterus > Protopterus annectens. Next base: position 60,852,357 of record NC_056731.1, read on the forward strand.
CCCACTTTCTGGCTCCCCTACCTTTAGTTCCCCACCTTGCCTCCATGGACATCTGTATGCTACATGGCCCCACTGGTTACATTTAAAACATTTAACTCTTGATCCTGGCCATGTACCTGAACTAGTGGCCTCCCCTGTTACTGGCAGACTCTGTTGAGGTGGTTTAGGCTGTCCACAATGGGTTCCCTTATATCCATGTGCCAGCACGGAGTATCTCTTTCCTGCTCAGTGATGCTCTGCTTGCTAAGTAGAGATGCTCTTTCCTCTGCAGCTCATCTGCAGAGTTGCATTCTCAGTCTGCCAATCAGATTGTCATGTCCTAAGGCAAAGTGCTAAGGGCTTGTTCCGTCACCAGAAGGTCTGCCAGCCCTTCAAAAGTGGTGACATGACTCCCACTTACCCACCTATGAAAATAAGTGCTTAAGTCAGCAATATCATCACACAGTCTTTCATCTGCCTTGCTCACAAAACTTTTTTCTGTAAGCTTCAGGTCTTAGCTTAAAGCATTCAAGTAAACATTTCTTGATTTTTTTTCATAATTTAAACAACCAATATCAGACAATTTACAAAAATCAGTTACAGATTTACCATGGAGTAAGATGGTTAGGAACAGTACCCAGAGTCCTTGGTCAACATTAAAATGTTTACATACTGTTTCAAATATAAAATTATCACCTTCTGTAAATTGTTGAAGAAATTTACTGACCTGTGTTGCTTCTGGGATTCGGTTATTCCCTTCCCCATTAGCACCATGACGAAGAGTCAGCATCTCTGTCTCATGTTGATGCTGCTTCTCCTTTTTTCAGCCTCCTAATGCCACAGTTTCTCATTTTTTTCCAGCTTCCAAAAGCCGCAGTCTCTCCGATTCTAGTTCCAAATGTTTGGCTCCCAGTTCAAGTCTCTCTAACTCCAGACAGATTTTTATGCCCTCTGAGGAAAAATTGAGCTATCCTGTTTCTGAGGGCTGCAAATTCCCATTAACAGACTTGTCATACTGGTTGCTAGTCTGAACTGTGAATAAGGCTGAAATCATTTACTCTCTAGTCAGGCTGGCATACACCAGTCCTTTGGCTTCACACTCCTTGGCCAACTAGTTCTTTATCAGTTTTGCCATAATCCTCTGGTTACATTTTTGCCTGGTCTGCCTGACTAAACCAAACTAACAAAAAATAAATGAATAAAACTGTTGTGATATGAAACTATGAATGTTTACCTTGTGGCTGCTGAGAATATGCACACCTTTAGTGACAACTACTTACAGGCTAATATCCACATTGCCGTTCACCAATATGTGATGTCCCCACTCTGGGTCAGTAACCAAGTAGTATGAATCCTCACCACTGATCCAGGAGAGGGACGTTCACTTGAAATACCAATGTATGCACTCAGTATTTCTAGATGCAGACCTCTCTACATCAAGCACAATTGCCTTTAAGAGCACACTGGAAATAGTCAGTCCAGGATCTTAATTTCTCTGTCCATCTCCCTCCAGGTCCCCAGTAAGACTCCCCACTGGTACAGCTACAGGTTTAGGCCTTTGTCCAAGCCAAGTCCTCCAGCACCTTCTCTGTGAAACCAGTGGTTCATGTCCCTGCTCCAGGTAGCTCACACACACACACACACACACACACACACACACACACACCTACCTACCTGGGAAAGCCTGGAACACATTACCCAATCTACCTTCTTTGCCCAGACTATAAGGTAGATCCATTGCCACCAGTCAGTTGCTATAAGGCTCTTAAAAGGGTATCCAGTTATACTGAGTGAAATGAATAACATTAGTGGTGACCAAACAGCCAGGTTTACAGCAGCAAATACTCTCAGAACTTAAATATTTTGTAAAAAGGACCAGCCACAATGAAAATTTTAAATATATTTAATAATAAAAGAACATGAAAATACTAAATATCTCTTTACAGTAAACACCACAGTTTCAGTTACAGGAAATATTGAAAATAACACCGATGGAAATTTTCCCACAATTATAGAAAAACAGTGTTTAGCTTGTCTCACTATGTTTTCCTGATTGACTAAGAGAGTTCCTTTTACTGCTTACTGAATAGAGCAAGGCAAGATGATTTGGGTGCATGATCCTTGTTGTCAGATCCAAGACAGAATACAGAATGTTGCTGAGATTTCAGACTCCTCAAATACTAAAACATAATTTCTGTACAAAATGACATCACATAAATTTGACTCTGTTTCCCGCTCTGTCCCCCATCACTAGAAGCTACCAGGCTTTAGCACCTGTGTGCTACAATACACACCGATAGAGCTTTGCTTAGATATGGTGCAGCTGCTGCAAGTCATAAAACAGTAAAACGATTTCACTCTTCCTACAGCAGTTACCAACTATTCTCTAGCCCAGACATAGCATCTCTGGCTCCATTTAAAACTGTGGGATAACATCTTTATGGCTTAACCCATAAAGTAATTTAATGTCAGATATAGTTTGCAAAGTCAGGTGGATTAAGATTAACCTCTTCACTTCCAGTATATGCTGTTACAATAGATACATTTAAACAGTTACAATAATGCATCTACATTTCTTTTCCTTCCAGAAGGGCACACTGGTGATACATTTTAACACAAGTAAACCTCTCAAGTACATTTTCAGTACAAGCATCTGTGCAAATCTGTTTGATATACAAATGACACATAATTGTTTACAAAATACCAGCTAGCTGTGCTGACATATATTACAAATCCACTTCCTTATTTCTCTTGGCATGGCTGCCAGTACCTCCTATCATCATGTGAGGATTCTGCACTATTTTTTGCTCCAGTTCTGGCACCAGTGCGCCTACCAGGATTCGATACTTTTTTATCCTGGGACTTTTGCACCCAGCTGTGATTTTTTTTTTTAAACTATGTCTGCCCATAGTATATACTATATAAAATATAGTCTATATATATCAGTGTTGTCTTAGTAAGATTTTGTAAAAACAAGGTCTGTCTCATGAAGGTACTCCCCAAGACTTCAGGGTGAATTCAGTCTAAGCAGTACTAATGTCCTTTGCTTGCATTCGGACCCCTTTATCATCTCTCCATTCAGACCCCTGTAACGTCAGTCAAAGGCTCTTCTGAACTACATTTGACCCCAGACATTTAAGTTCTGAACTGTAAAGAAAGGCAGGAGGCGTTCTCCTTATACTACATTCCATATAGTATCCTTAGGGGGAGACTTGTGTCTTGCTTATATGGCTGTAATGTATCCAGTAATCCAAGAGCTCTTGTACCTCAATAAATCAAATTGTCTAGCTAACTCTTGGGCCAGAGATCTAAATTTACTCCACAAATAAATAGTAAATGGAGGGACAGATGTATTCACAGAACCTACCCCTTGTATGGAACAAACTCCCTCTCAGAGTTGCACAGTGCAGTACATTGTCTGCCTTTAAAAAGGAGATGGACAACTGTTTGGGTGTTACTAAAGTACTATGACTAGCCTGGCCCTCATTGAAATGACAGGCAAGATCTAAGGATGGGTACTGACAAGGTGGAAATGTACTTGAAGCTCAGTTATTTTGTAGCTCCTGTGATAGTATGCAGTTTGGGGCAAGCCAGAATTGGATCAGTTTCCACATATCTCAACAATCAGTGGCAATCTTTTTGTTCCCTGCTGGCTCATCAGACTGTTTTGAGTGGGAAAATAGATGCTTTTCTGTTTCCATGAATACGTGCCTTACTTTATACTTTTCCTCCATTTATTTTGATTCAGAAAAGGTTTTTGAAAGTGAAGCACTATAGAGCCAATATCATTCTTGTAGCTTCTTCTTTCCTAAGTCAGCCATGATTCATAGTGTCAGTGAAGCTAGCCAGTTTTCCCCCATGACCCTTGCTTCATCTTGGGTCTTTACATAGTCTGCAGCAGGGCAAAGTTAATGCCTCACGGTCTCTAAACTTTGAATCTCTCAGCTTTAGAGTATCGAATGTTAATTCCAGACAGTGATTCTCATTTATTTATTTATTGCATCTGTTAACCGGGAAAGTCCACTGGGCCTGGAATGAGCCAATTTTCAGTGGAGGCCTTGGGAGAAAAGCTCCATAAAATTACATACAAAGAAAATATTGATACACATAGCAGAGCAGTTGATTAGTACTATTACACTGAATGATCGGATAATAAAACAGTAAAAAATTAGTCATGTAAACATAGAAGTAATAGCATATATTCAAGTGATGCATGAATTAATATGTATCTAACAAGGTTCATAATGCATGAATATAGTGAATCTGCAAGGTTCATAGCCGCGAGGAGTTAAGGACAGTGTAAGAGTAGAAGAGGATAAAAAGGGCTAAGGAGGGAAAGGAAAGGGTGAAGCTGCAGTGGAGTAGTAAGTAGACAGAGTGAAGGAAAGAAAGTGATAGAGGTATAACACCAGGGAGAGAAATTAGGAGTTGGGGTTGTATGTTGGGGAACAGGTGCATAACCAATGTAAGGAGAGGTGTAGTTTGAGGGATTTTTTAAAGGAGGTAGGATTGCTGATATACCTGAGTGAAGGGGGAAGATTATTCCATGCCTTACAGATAGTATAGGAATACAACATTTGACCGGCTGAGAGCTTGGGTTTCTCTATGGATAATAACATTTTGTTTACGGATGCGAGGTGTCTGTTAGGATAGTAAATGGTGAGTATGGAGGAGAGGGAAGGGCAGGTGTCTGGGTAGTGGATCAGCTTATGTGCCGTAGTTAATTGTAGAAAATTGAGATAGTGTGAGGATTCAAGCCAATTTAGTTGATGCAGAGAGGAACAGTGATTAGCAGAAAATTTAGCATTTGTAGCAAATTAAGCTACTTTGTTGTAGAAGAGTCTAGTTTTGTTCTCAATGAAGACTGTAGATTGGTGAAGATGGGAGTGCCATATAGAAGTGTTGGAAGCAAGAAGGATGAGGCCAGAGCCTTTTTTGCAGAGAGGCTAAGGAAATAGTTGTGCCTATACAGGGAACCATGTTTTTCATGGGTTTTTTTTTTTGATGTTGCTGTAGATGTGAATGTCGAAAGCTAATTTGTCATCGATGATGACACCTAACAATTTGGTACTGGGGACGACTTCAAAGATGTGTTATTTTGGGAGCAAATGGAGAATAGTGACTTGTCAACAAGGCTGGACTTTGTGGGGGTAAATAATAAAAGTTTTGTTTTATTGGGGTTGAGAGCGAGATGGTTCTGGGACTTCCAGCTTTCGGTGGAGGTGACTGCTTCTTGGGTGAGAGTCTGTAGTGCAAGTCCAGATTTAGCAGACAGAAGATAGTTGAGTCATCTGCATTTTGGATAAACGGTACTGAGAGTAAGAGAGGAATGAAAGTTGTTGACAAATATACTGAATAAGAAAGGTCCCAGTATTGAACATTGGGAGACACCTGTATTTGTAGTTATGAAAGGGGAGGAAGAGTGTTGCCATTTAGTAGATTGCTGCCTATTACTGAGATAATAAACCATTGTAGGGTAAGGGGAGATAGACGGAGATTAGAGAATCTGGTAAGCAGGAGGGAGTGGGAAGTAGTGTTGAATGCCTTAGATAAATGTAGGAAGAGTGCTGAGACTAAGTAACCAGCATCTCAAGCACTATTTAATGTGTCAAGGAAGGAAATGGGGGCAGTGTTAGTACTGTGTCTGGGCCTAAAGCCATGTTGAGTGGCGGAGAGGAGTTTGTGTTGTATCAGGTAACTGAGGAGCTGAGTGTGAATACACTTCTCAAGTGTTTTGGAGATTGCGGAGAGAATGGCAATAGGACGGAAATTTGAGATGTCAGAGTTGTTGCCTCCTTTATGAAGTGGAAGGATGAATGCTTTTTTCCAGATATCAGGTATGCAAGATTCCTGAACTGTTCTGTTGGGGAGGATGCTGATTGGATATGCAATGGAGGAGGCTGAGATTTTAAGTATTCTGCCAGTAAGTTATCAGGGGTGTTTGTACAGGGTTTGAGTTTGTGAAGAAGTTTAATAGTGGAGGTGGGTATGGGTTTTAGTGTGAAAGGAGGTAGAGGATTTGAAGGGGCATGCACAGGTGAAATTCCTGGCTGGTCAGTTATAATAGGTGGGAAGGTGGTAGTAAGTTTTTTGATGGTGTCAATGAAGTATGTGTTAGAGGGAAGCAACCTCAGGGGGTGTTTTTTCTGGGTTTGGACATGGGTTATTTTTAGTTCCAGGGTGGAGAAGAAAATTAATTGCTCTCCAGAAGTTCTTAGGGTTTAGTCTATGTTGGTCTTAGATAGCCTGGAAGTATTATTTTTTGTTTTTGATAACTAGGCGTTTAGCCTGATTGCGAAGTTGTTTATATTGATTGAGGTTAGTCAATGTTTTTTTTTTTTTGCCAGGCTTTCCAGGCTTTATCCCTAGAGGACATAACTTGCTTTGTGGACTTTGTAAGCCAAATTGCATGTTTTTCCTTAATCCTTTTTAACCGGAGAGGGGCAAAATTATTTAGGATCTTAAGAAATGTGGAAGTAAAGAATTCAAGAGCTTCGGTGAGTGGGCAAAGTTTTAGTGGGCTCCATTTAGTGTTCTGCAGGATATCATTGAAGGTGTTTGGGGAGAAATGGGATAGATCTCTGGTGTATCTATATTGGTGTATGTTTGGTATGGAGGTGGGTTTGTGTATTGTGAATGCTAGAGAGTAATCACTGATGCTATATGGGAGAGTCTCTGAGGTGGTCATTTTTTTCTAGGTCAGAAAAGATCCAATCCAAGACTGATCCTTTGTCTTCTTTGATGTTTGGTGTAGTAATGTTGGAGATTAGCTGAGTATAGATGTGAAGGTTAATATCTGTATAGAGGGGTTATTATTGGAAATAACTAGCCAGTTAATATTGAAGTCACTTAGGATGATGGTTTCATTTTTATATTGTATGTTGTCCAGACAAGAATTTCTTCGAGAATAGGAGTATTATTGCCTGAGGAGATGTATATGACTAAGATGCAAATGCTTTTGCAGTCATTGAGTTTTAAGAAGGTAATAAGTAGCTCTATAGTGGAGAAGTGGGGTGTTTGTTTGGAATATGGGATTACTGTAAAGGAGTGTGGGAATAGTAGGGCTACGCTGCCACCTTTTTTATGTAGTCTGTCAGTAATAAGGCAGGAGTAATTTGGGGATAGAAATTCAGAATCTTTGATGTATGGTTTTAGTCAGATTTCCGTGATGGCAGTGAAGTCTGGTTTATGTTGATTTAGCCATGTGTGCAGCTGTGGAATTTTGTTTTTAATGCTTTGGAGATTAATTGTGGTAACGTTTGGTGATTTTGGTGAGTTAGGCGAATTATGAGAGGGAGGAGAAGGGCCAGGGTTAGGATGTGTCACCACAAAGCACTAGTTTGCTGAGAATGGGGAAATAGCTGGGTAGGGGATTCTTTTTTAGGTCATGCAAGTATTTGTAGTTGTGGTTGTAAGGAAGGTTGTGGTGTGGGGAGAGGATGGTGAGTTTCTTTAGTAATATTAGATCTGTCCTATAGAGAGTGTTGCAGATGGCAGAGTAACTGGGGAGGATGTGGGTGTGTGTTGAAGTGGAGGGGGATGGTGTGGGGGAGGTTTGTAATTTGTGTGAAAGGATGGTAGTCTTAGAAGTATAGAGAGGTAGATAGAGAACATAAAAAGGAAGATGTTGACTATAAGAGGCATAGCTGTGATATTGAAATAAAGAAGGTTCGGGTAAGAAATTGTGGAATGGGAGTGAGGTTGGGGGGTATAGTAGGATAGAGAAGAGGAAAGACAGAGAACAGACTAGGATTACTGAGTTATTAGGGAGGGCAGTTGTAAGGGGTGGGGGGGCTGGAGGAATGGTGTGGAGTGTGGTAGGTGAGATGATTAGGTCTAAGAAGAGGGGGTGAAAAGTATGGAGCTAATTAAGAAAGGAGTGTTTGTGATGATTGATGGGATAGGTTGGAAGAGTATATAGGTGGAGGACTGTGATTGGAGGATTGATGGGTAGGTGGAGAAAAGGATAAATATTAATGTAATTGAAGTGGGGGTGGGTGGGAATGGGGGTAGGGTAAGGGAGCGGAGTGAGCCTGGAGCAGAGGTCGAACGGAGCGGGTCTCACCCACCTTCTGTGGTTACTAAAAGAAAAAATGATCACCAAGAGGTAGGTCTGTATGAACCAGTACAGTGCTTAGCTTTAGTTTAGCAGATGCACTTTCTAAATGGCATTGCTCCAATTAGTAATTAAGTATAAGAAAACAGTAAACTGAGTTCAGATGAAGGAAAGAGGGGGTGAGGGATGACTAGCGTGGGTTTTAAACTGGAGCAGTAGAAGAAAAAATGTTAGCCGTTTAAAGGGGGCTTCAATATTTCATTCAGCAGGGGGCAACTATTGGGTTGCTGAGAAAGAGGTGGCTGGATTCCCTAGTGCCATGCTGTCAATAAAAGACACGTATCCAACTTTTGGTAGCATACTGACAATAAGTTTACACATACATAGCTTTTTTCTTTAACAATTACTGCTCCACTGGCCATATAGCACCTGAGTTTCAGCTGTTAAATCACCCGATCAGTTTATTGGGTAAAAAACAGTTTCAATGAATGTTTTGGAGGGAGGCTTGCTTGAGAATGACTGAAGGGGTCTCATTACATCCAGGTGTTAAAATCAAGTCAAAAAAGATGTCTGACAAGCAAATATGAGGTTGAGAAGATTTGTATTTAGACTGCCCCAGAGAACATAGAGCTATTCAACTATATAATCATAAGGATCTCACATTACCTGAACAGTCAGTCTGAATGAAATGAAGCATATTTTGCCTTCAGAGTGTATGCATCTGTAATTTCTGCTCATGTGCCAGCATTTTCAGTGATTAAAGCAAACTCATCTGTAAATGCTTCTCAAAAATGTGTCTTGCATTTAGACATTTTTCATGGGTTTTAATTCTGTATTGGAGAAGTTAACTTTACCTTTATTTACACCAGCCAAAATAGTGGATGAACATGAAGTACCCTTTTTTGCTGGGAGTCTAAACAAAAAACTCCACTCCCTAGAAGCTCTCTTCACCCTAGAGAATGGTGATGTCTGTGTGGGCACTGAGACATGGTTTAAAGCCAAGAAGAGCACACCGACAGCACAAGGTTATAATTTTTCCACACATTTAGACCAGCTAGTATACAGATGTGGACTAAAGGTGGAGGTGTCTCGATTTACATCAAAAATAAGTATACTTCAAGACTGGTCAAACAGGACAGTGCAAATGAGCTGGTCCATGTTCAAATCACCATAGGCAAAATCCAATACCACTTCCTTGCAAGTTATAGGTCCCTCTCTGTGACTGAGGGAACCCATACCATGTATGTAAACCTATTGGAAACACTCCCCTTCCAATCTAATACCATATTCATGGGCTACTTTTATTACTGCACTATTAACTGAGAATTCTGTGTGACACCAAACAAACAAGCACAGAAATTCCTGGATTTTGTAAACTCGAACTCCCTGGACCAGATTGTCAATATACCAACCAGGGTTGCAACCATACTCTATTTGGTCCTCATTAATATGGGAGAGTGCTGCACACCCCTAGTGTAATATCTTCTCTGGTAAGGTCATACCACAAAATCATCTCCTTTAAAGTAGAAATAAAACCTGGACCCCCAGCTAAACATAGAATATTCAGGAACTACTCTAAGGATAACTTGCTACTCTTAAGTGATAACCTGGCAAAATTTGAAGCCCCCATAAACCATGGGAACACAGTTGCCTATGCAGAACTGTTCAGAGAAACCCTATGCAAGCATGCTAATAGGTGCATAGAGGCAGGTTTACCTACCAGGAAGAAGTACAGAACTAACTAAAAAAACAAGCAACCCTGGTGGAATCACAAAATCATTAGGGTGTATAACAGAAGGCAGAAAATCATGGCAAAAATTAGGAGATGCAGCACCCAGCAGAATAAAAACACTGTTATCAAACTAAGCAAAACAACTCGGATGACAAAGTCTACCAAAGCCAAATTGGAGGTAAATTTGGCTTCACAGGCCACAGCCACAGTGTGTCCGAAAGGCATTCTTTGGCTATGTCCACAACCTCAAAGGCAATACACAAGTGTGTGCATAGCTCATTGTAAATGGAACCACCTCTACTGAGCCAGAAGATATAGCAAACCTACTGGCTGATAAATTCAGCTCCAACTTTACTCCTCTCTCCCCCCCTCAACCTTCCCTTAGGAAGTACCATTAAATATAACTCCCCCTGTTATCACTAGGTAGCAGGTTCTTAATGCTCACTCTAAGGCCAGGAACGCTGCATCAGTGGGCCCAGACAATCTCCTAAAAGGATGCCTTCTAAATGGCATGAAACATGGCTTATCAGGTCCTCTGAAATTGCTATTTAACTGTGGCCTGTGCCTTATGAATGGATAACAGCAACTGTCATCCCTCTGCACAAAGATGGGCCATCTGCAGACCCTGGAAACTACAAACCCATAAGTCTCACTAGACTTGCATGCAAAGCAATGGAAAGGATTATCATGGAAAAGATTGATAATGACATAGTAAACCTCCAGACACTGAACCCAACCCAGTCTGTTTACGTCAAGGGCAGATCTGAAGTAGTTAACTTCATTTCTCAGCACCTTTGGGAATCGGATCCGACCTCGGATCCGAGCCGGCAATCTTTCATAGCTTAGATTCGAGCTCCTAGCTCCTCCCCTTCACCCATAATCCCCTGCCATCCCTGACTGACCTCAGATCTAGTTTGCCACGCTTCTTGTCAGCAGCTAGGTTCTTGAGCTCCTGGTATCGCAGGGTATTGTAAGAGAAATTTCTCATTTTTTTTTCTTATCACCCTAGTGTGTGTGAGCGTTGAGTGTTCAGGTTCCTTTTTTGTGTAAAACTTCCTAGTTTAAACTGTTTGTTAAACTTTCCCTCCCTCCCCTTTGCTGGTCGTTAGTTTCTGTGTGTTGTGTGTTTGGGGCCTAACGAGTGGGTTTTCTTTAGGATATCTGAGGCCCCTAAACCCATCTTTTCTAAGTGCAGCGAGTGTGGCCATAAGCTCTCCCCAGCGGATGGCCACACTCGGTGTGTGCGGTGCCTTGGGGTTGAACACCTTTCCTCTGGGTGTTCTATCTGCACAGCGTTCAACCCCAGGGCACTGAAGGACCAGAGGTCGAAGTTAATCCTAGCGGGACTTTTGCCCCCGGATTCGGTTTTGGCCTCCGGTGCTTCTGTGGCCTCCTCCCCGGCTTCGGCGGTGGCCACTCCTGCCTCTCTCCCTCCGGTCGGGCCATTGCAGCGCTGGAGGAGAGGGAGGCCAGGAAAGAAAAAAGGAGGGAGAAGCACCACAAGCGGCGGGCCGAGGCCTCCACTTTGCCCCCCCCCCCCCGGCTAAGCGGTCTTCACCCTCCAGAGCTTCTAGGTCTCCTCCTTCTTGGCTCCAGTCTCCGTGCTTCTCACCGGACCCCAAGGAGGAGGAGACCCGATGTCCGTCAAGGTCATCGAGGCGGCACTCCCGGCCAGCCTCGGTGGCCTCTTCGAGATCAACTTGCAGCCTTTCTGATGCAGATTTGGACCGGATGATGCGAAGTTTTCTCCAGGCCCAACTGCAGATGGGGAGCTCGACACCCTTCTTTGCTCCAATAGCTCCTTCTCCGACCCGCTTCCCGGGTTCGGAGCCTTCGGAGCCGAGCAGCCTTGGAGCCGGGGGTGGGTCGGCGCCGACAGTATCGGGTACTTAGGCGCCAACTCTTCCCTCAAGCCTGTCGGGTCCGTTTTTGTCGGATCCGGGCTCTCAGAGCCATGGGCTGAGCGTTGGATCCGAGGGAATCAGTGTGTCTTTGGCTCCGTCTAGGTCGGAGCACACTGGTCTGTCGGTTCCAATGGCTTCAGCGCCGACCCCGATCCGTCCATCGAATCTGAGTGAGGGTTTGCTCTTGGATCCCAGAGAGAGCGGCTCTCCCTCGGCTTTCGATGTGGTGGAGAGATTACTGCCGAGTGCTTCCAGGCCCCCTTCCTTGCTTTGGCTCCGCCCCGCACTCCCTCTCTGTTGGGTCCGGCTTCCATCACCCGGCCCCAGGGACAGCCTGCTTCGATGTCCCGGGTCATTCCCTTGGAACAGGACATGGCTGGTGAGACGTCCTCGGACATCCCTCACGAGGACGTCCCTCATAAGCGAAAGTGCAAGAGGAGGCACATGGACTCCCCCGAGTCCTTGACTAGTGACACGGATTTGGATGAAGGAGAAGTCTCCTCTAGGTCACCCCCCAAGGATGTCTCCTTCGGAGACATCATGGAAATGCTCAGGATAAGAGGGGGGTAGTCTTGCCCCCAAGGCTTCCTCGGACGAATCCGTGTTCCTGGAGGTATTCAAAGCAGGCCCATCTACATCTTGGGTGTCCCTTCCGCCCGACCCCTTAGTGGACCTTATTACCACTAGGACGTGGAAGGAGCTGGACACTTTGGAGCCTGTCCCCAAATGCCTGGACAAGATACTTAGTCCGCCCTCCGAGAGGTCCCATTGGAGCAAGGGTCCCCCCGTAGATGCCATGTTGGTGGCGGCGGCCACCAAGAGGGAATTAGCTCAGGAGAGTTCCTCGGTCCATCCACCGAGCATGGAGTCCCATTTGATGGACCATTTAGGGAAGTGGGCTTTTAGTTCAGCGACCTTCTCCATGAGGTCCCTGAACTACATGGCACATGTTATTAGACTGCAGCGGGACCTTATCAAAGAGTACGCTGCGTTGCCCCCGGAGTCCATGTCGGTGGAGGACAAACGGTTGTACTCCACTCAAATGGCCACTCTCAGGTCCATATCTAACACCTCTATGCGGCTGTTGTCCCACGCCACAGAGGGAGCCGCTAGAGCCAGCAGAACAGACCTCGTCATGCGGCGTCAGGCCTGGCTCCAGCATTGCGATTTCGCGGAACCCTTCAAGGCGTCATTTGCGAATGCCCCTTTTGATGGTTCTGCCCTGTTTGGCAAGACCGTTCGCGAGACTTTGGTCCAGAGCGAAAAGGATGGGAAGATGTTGTCTGCCGTCGGAGTCCGCTTCTCTGCTCCCCAGAGGTCCTTCTCCAAGAACCAAAAGGGACAGAAGAAGATGTGGTTCCGGAAGTCACAACAATCCCAGTCCGCTCCGGATCCCCAGTCCTTCCGTGGCAGAGGAGGACAGGGTGGACGCCCCCCTAGAGGCAGAGGGGGCCCGAGGAATGGTGGGTCCAGAGAAGCTTTCTCTGACCAGCCCACCCAGTGACCCTGAGGGGTTTCCCGACTGCTCCTCTCTGGAGGCAGTCAAGGGACGTTTTTCGGGGCACCTGGCAGCTTGGGAGTCCATCACAACAGACCGCTGGGTGCTTCACATCATATCCAGAGGATACCAAATTCCCTTTTCTCACATCCCTCACCAACCCAAATGCCTCCCCGACGTCCCACCTGATCAGAGGGTGGCTGCAGCTGCGGAAATTCAGCAGCTCTTAGGAAAAAGAGCCATCCAACACGTCCCCCCAGACCAGTTCAGATTGGGTTACTACTCCAGGTTCTTTTTGGTGCCAAAAAAGACAGGGGACCTAAGGCCAGTCCTCTATCTCTCCCTCCTGAACCTGTCAGTAACCAAAGAAAAGTTCTGGATGGTCACCCTTCAATCCATTCTCCCCCTGTTGCAGGAGAGTGACTGGATGTGCTCGATAGACCTCAAGGATGCGTATTACCACATATTGATGGACAAACGATCCAGGAGGTTTCTCCGTTTCTGGCTAGGAGCCAGTAATTATCAGTTCAGGGTCCTTCCCTTCGGTCTCACCTCAGCCCCCCGGGGGTTCACCAAGGTATTAGCAGTGATAGCGGCCCACCTGAGGCTTCAGGGAATGCAGGTGTTTCCATACCTAGACGATTGGCTCCTGACCGCCCCAACAAGGCATTTACTCTGCTCATCCAGGATTTACTTTCTCCACCTTGCTCCCCGGCTGGGGATCACCATCAACACGGACAAATCTTTTCTCAACCCGACTCAGGTGATAGACTTTATCGGGGCCAGATTAGACACCAACAACTTACTAGCCTTCTTAACCACCGAACGACTTCACACCCTGAGGCTTCATGTTCGGGCCATTTTACTATCATCGGCTCCCCCGGCGGGATTGGTCCTGAGGGTGCTGGGCTCCATGGCGGCCGCAATTACCCTGCTCCCCATGGCCCGCCTGAACATGAGGATTTTGCAGTGGGCTCTCCAAGTCCAGTGATCCTTCCATCGATACCCTCTCAGTCACCCCATTCCCCTCAGCAAGGCTTGCAAAAGGGCTCTCGCATGGTGGTTAGTCACCAGACCTCCAAGCAGGACACCCTTTCTCCATGGCCCCTCCACTCACCACGGTGACCATGGACACCTCTCGCCTCGGGTGGGGGGTGGCATTATGCGGGCAGGATGGTCCAAGGCATGTGGAATGATACAGAGACCTCATTGCATATAAATGTTCTAGAGATGAGGGCAGTGTTGTTGTCGTTGCAAGCACTTCAGAGCCTTCTTCCTACAGGAACAGTTGCAGTTCAGTCAGATAACATGTCGGTGGTCTGGTACATTAACAAACAGGGGGGAACCCGGTCCTACCCACTCTGTCGAGAAGCTATGAGAGTGTGGGAATGGGCGATCTCCACCAACCGCTTTCTTATTGCAATGCACATTCCGGGACAGTTCAACATCCTGGCGGACAAACTCAGTCGTACCATACTGTCTCCTTACGAGTGGTCTCTCAATCCCCAGGTAGCGAAGTGGATATTTGCCATATGGGGACAACCCTGTTGCGATCTCTTCGCCTCTCCTTTAAACACGAAATGCAACAGCTACTTCGCTCTAATTCCCCCCGCCGGGCAATTCCCGAGAGACGCTTTGGCGCATGCTTGGCCTCCCGGTCTACTCTATGCTTTCCCTCCTCTACCTCTGATGCTGAAGCTTCTACAGAAAGCCAGTCGGTTGGGGAGCAAAATGATCCTCATTGCCCCATTCTGGCCTCGTCAAGCTTGGTTCCCTTACCTCTGGTCTCATCTGGTGAATCCACCTTGGATTCTAGATCCCCTCCTGGATCTGATTTCCCACCCCCTAGGCCTCGCAGTCCCGAACCTGGACAATCTCAAGCTTATGGCTTGGTTGCTCCAGTTCCACTCGTAGCTAGGACTCCTGGTATCTCCTCCCCAGTTAAAGCTATCCTAGTAGCAGCACACAAGCCCTCTACTAGGAAAGTCTATAGGAGTAAATGGAAACGTTTCGCTATTTGGGCGGAGCGTCAGAACCTAGACCCTTTCACAGCTCCGTTGCCCGTCGTCCTGGATTTCCTTTCAGGGCTTTTTCATCAGGGGGCTAGCTGTTCCACAGTCAAAGTTCAACTAGCAGCTATCTCTCATTACCACGTGGGACATGAACTGAGTCCATTGATCACCACGAAGTTATGTAAGACCTTTCTGAAGGGCACCTTCCTACTCAGACCTCCAATAAAGGAAGTAGTGCCTCCCTGGGATTTGACTTTAGTACTTCAGGCCTTGACAGCTCCCCCCTTTGAACCTGCAGCTTCAGCTGATCTCAAACATTTGTCTTGGAAAACAGCCTTTCTCGTCGCTATTACTTCAGCTAGGAGAGTTTCAGAACTTCAAGCCCTATGTGTAAAACCTCCTTACTTGACCTCCACAAGGATAGGGTTTCCCTCAGGACCAATCCCTCGTTTCTTCTTAAGATTGCTTCCGAGGCAAATATTAACCAATCCATTAATCTGCCAGTATTTTTTCCTGAATACCAGAACAAAGGAGAATACAAACTACATTCTCTAGATGTGCATAGACAGCTACGTTTTTACATTCATAGAACGGCTGGTCATAGACACTCCGACCAGTTGTTCGTCTCCTTTGCCAAATTTAATTTAGGTAAATCTGTGTTGAAGCTCACCTTGTCGAGGTGGATTTCACAATGCATCCTTTTGGCTTATGAAAGTTCTGGCAGGCCCGCACCTCAGGGAGTCCGTGCCCACTCTACTCGGTCCATGTCTACTTCTGTTGCCTTTCGGTCTAGAGTACCCCTGGATGATATTTGCTCAGCAGCCACTAGGGATTCACCTCATACCGTCGTCAACCATTATAAATTGGATATTATCTTTAGAGGGAGAGCATCCTTTGGCTCTGCAGTGCTCCGGAACATCCTTCCATGAAGGCCGCCCAAGATACAGGTAGCTGGGGACTCTGTCCCAAAGGTGCTGACAAATGAAGTTAACTACTTCAGATTAAGAAGTTATGTACTCACCATAACATTCCATCTGAGTAGGTCGACTTCATTTGTCTACAACCATCCCACCCTCCTTCCCCCTGACCTTCGGATGTTATTTGGCCAGAAGTTTTTACTCTGCCCTTTAAGGAAGTTAGTTAGTTTCCTTTTTCAGCCTTATTGGTTATGGGCAAACTTGATCTGTGGTCAGTCAGGGATGGCAGGGGATTATGGGTGAAGGGGAGGAGCTAGGAGCTCGGATCTAAGCTATGAAAGATTGCCGGCTCAGATCCGATTCCCAAAGGTGCAGACAAATGAAGTCTACCTACTCAGATGGAACGTTATGGTGAGTACATAACTTCTTATTCATGCATACTCAGTCTGGTGGACTTCTTTGAGAACGTCACCAAGGCAATGGATGAGGGTAAAATGGTTCACAGTGCCTACCTTGACCTGGCCATGGCATTTCACACAATACCCTAGTTGGGCATTGTTGACAAACTCAAGAGGTTAGGTACAAACCCATATGTCACCCGGTGGAGAGCCACCTGGCTCACAGACAGAACCCATGAAGTTAGAATTGGGGAGTCCACCTTCACAAAGAGGCCAATCACAAATGGAGTCCCTCAGGGATCAGTCCTTGGACTGCTCCTTTTTGGCATTTACTTCACTGATGTCAAGTCCAATGTCATTGGTCTCTAGCTGGCTAAGTTTGCAGATGATTGCAAATTAGGACCTGTCATTGAATCTCACAGATGTTCTCCAAGAAGGGTTGACATAGACAAACAACTGGCATCAGAGTAATGGATTAAAACTAAATCCCAAGAAATGCATAATAGTATCTTTTGGGAAGTCATCCACCCCTGGTAATTATCATATTGACAACACACCCCTTAGAGCTGACCCAGTAGTCAGAGAATTAGGGACCCACACAGACAGTAATCTAGCCTTTGACCATCATGTGTCTTCACTACTGAGGAAGGCATTCTATGCTGTGCAACTTGTAAACAAAGGTATGGCATCCAAGTCCAGCAAAATCATTATTCTACTGTATTCAGCATTCATCAGACGAATCATTGAGTACAATGCCCCTTCGGTATGCATCTAACCAGGCACGTTCAACAGTTGGAATGCCCACAGAAGTTCCTCACTAAAAGAATACAGAGCATAAATAAAATGTCCTGTGCAGACCACCTCACGGCCGTATCCCTCTATTCTGTCTCCTACAGACTGTTGAGGGGGAGATCTATGCCTTCATGCAGGGCATTGACAGACTCCACTACGATGCACTGCCTGCATATCCAGAAAACAAACAGCACCAGAATTACCCATTTTAAAGATTTAAACTTTGCTTGTGGTATTAATAGGACCTGCTGGAGAGACAGTTATATATCCCACAGACTACCCCATCTCTGGAACAAGCTCCCCATCTGTGTGAAGCAGAGTTCCTCCCTAACCCAATTCAAGTTCAACTTGGAAAATTTGGATGGGGAACAGGAACTTCATCCTTGGTTTGGCACCCATGTCTCATTTCCCAAGCCTCTGCTTACACTTATCAAGGGTACCAGAACTTGTCAGAGATTTGGAATGCATGGCTAGGCTTGAAAGGCCCTTGCAGTTATTAGCTTAATAAACACCTGTGAACTCTTCCTTATTGGTGTGTAACTTCATAAAGCAAGATTCCAGAGTTTAAAGCCTTCTTGTAAAAGTCCCCTTGTGTAGTCTTTAATAATATATTGGTATCACCAGACATATATCTTTTCTTCATGCCCAGAGTTGTTTCAGCAGCCTATCTTAATCAATCCGTTTAGCTCCAAGGTTTGTATCCTAATATCCAAAAACAGGGGAGTGTCTTCTATGCTGACTGAGCAATAGATATCTAAGGTAGTATACCAGTAGAGGCCATGTCCTTAGGAAAATGCATAGATGTTTTGGTTCTTTTTAGGGAAAGAAAGTGTGTGTGTGTAACCAAGTAAAGCTTGTCATAGTGGCTGTACCACTGCATTGCTTTTCGTTATCACAGGTACTGTAAACCTTTACTTTGTTGGAGAAGGTTCACCTGCAGCAGCTTATTTTAGAAATGTTTCCCACAAGATGCCTTCTGGAATACTGTCCATCATGCCTGTCAACCTCTTAGTGCAGAAATCTGGACAAAGGCTGAAAAAATGGGGGTGAGGGGATCCCAAAAATAGGTAGAGATTTTAAATATTGGTCTTATAAACTTTCTTTCTTATAAACTTATAAAGTTGCTAAAGTAACCGTTTGTGTTAACATACATTTTCTGAAGGATTTGAAGTCTGAAACTCAAATGTAAGTCATTACCTCAAATTTTATGACAAATAGACCAAAAGTCTGGACAGTCTGCGAAACTCTGGACAATTGAGAGGTAAGCTGTCCATACTTTTACCAAGTAAACAAGTTGGAAGCACAATCTAGAGGCAGATCAGACTTTTGTAAAGTGGTGCTACAGGGGATCCTGTAACTGCCCACCTCCTCCTAAGGATAACCAGGTACTGCCTGGGATTTTACTCAAATGTCATGATTTTCTGTTATAATGACCCTTAAATAAGATGATAAAGGTTTTGTAAGGTACTTAACAGGAAATCTCTAAGGCAAGGTTAGTTTAACAATGAAGCTTCCATTCCTTGTGTACTCCCCATACAGAGACTTCTATATAATTACTGTTTTTCATGGTTACTGTATTTGGAGACAGGGTTTTTTGGTGTTTACTGGGTTTTGTTTACCGTTATTGTTTGGCTCAGTGCTAGGTATTTGTCTATTACAAACACATTTCCCTGCAAAAGTTCTAGAGAACCAAAGAGTGCATGTGTTGGTGCTGGTTATATATGTGAGTTTCACATCATCTTGTGTCAGTACCTTTGCAGATGAGAAATGAGCATCGGTCCTTGCAGGAAAATTCCATATATGGCATGAGAAAATGTAGGTGGGTAAACCCAGATGTTAATCATTGCTGTTACAGTGATCTCTCCTTGAAGATCCGCTGTTATGATAAGCACCTTACGTAAGTTTGTTTTCTGTTGACAGAGCCGAATGTTTGAAATTTCAGGTAACAAAACACAGATGTTCTAAATGTTGAAAACAGGGAAAACAAATACCCCCCCCCTGTAGAAACAGATCTGATGTCAATTTTCATTCTGTCCTCAACTATTGGGTTTGAATCTCTCTCTTTCTTAGTACCATAGCTGGTACTTTTCTTTTTAATTCCTTACTCTTCTGTTCTAGTTTAAAAAGATAAAATTCCTTCTTTTTTGCTAGTTTCATTTTTAATAAAATGTCAGAGAAAGGTCTTTCAGGATTAAAAAAAAATTTACAAAATATGGCCAGGAGCCACTTATTTCAGTTCACATGATCTGTGAGTGTACTGTTTGGGACCAGAACACTTAAATGTGGATTGCTCCATTTGTAAGAATTTTAACCCTTGTGTGATTGCCGACTGAAAGAACAAACTTATTTTAAAGGGATTACTGCCTACTACTTTTTCTGAAGCAATTTCTGGGACTCAAACCCCCAAATCGAAACTTGAGTCTTCAGAAAAGTTCCCCAGGGTCGTCTCCTTCCTGTACTGTCTTCAGTGGAACCTGATACTCGCCTACCATTGACCCTGTGCCGTCCAGGTTACCATCTCCTTTCTTGGAGAAATTGCACCCGGAATCGCCTTCATTAGCCTCCTATCATTCTTCCAGGAATCTGATTGAAGCTTGTGTGGACAGGATGATGAGGTGATTCCCCTCAGGCCAAATTCAGATGAGTATTCTTCCAGCTGCTACCCCTTTGAGTCAGGAAGCTTTGGCTTACACTGCCCCTTCACTGTCAGTTCCTTCTTCGATCTGACCTTTTGTTTTGGAGTCCCTGGATCCAATTCTGCAGCTCCAAGGTCATCTTTGAGAACTCTGGCGCCAATGAATTTGGATCCAGATGACTCTCAGAGCAGTAGTGTCCCTGCTGGATCTGAGGTGGTGGAGTGTACTCCAAAGTTGTTGGAGCCATCTCTGCCCCTTGAAGCCTCAGGTGGAATGCCTTCAGGGCAGAGGGAGTTGATGGGGCAAAAGCATGTCTTCTCGGCTTCTTTCTCCTTGGGGCATTCTCCTTTTGTGGTGATAGAGAGGATTTTCTCTGCTTCAGCAGAATGGACAGTTTCCCCCACCTCTGCTCTTCCTTCAGGATCTCATGTCTCTTTGTGCCTTGATCCTCAAAATTCGAATGCACAGCGACAGCCATTCCAAATACTTCAGGTTACCCAACAGGGTATTACCATTTCGTCTGATACTTCTTCAAAGCATCCCATGGATGAAGTACCTTGAAAGAGAAAGCGCAAAAGGAGGCACTTGGATTCCCCACAGGAATCTATCACAGAGGATACTGATTTCAAAGAAGGGGAAGGATCCCAAGATCATCACCTGACAACTTCTCATTTGGATACATTCTGGAAATCCTGAAACAAAGAATTGGTTGGTCCTCCCAAAATCCTTCTCCAGAGGAATCAGCATTCCTGGAAGCATTTAGATCTGGACATTCTACCTCCTGGGTAACTCCGCCTGCTGACAAGCTCATTGATTTGATCTCGATGCTGGTGTGGAAGAAACCTGACTCGGCTGAAACTATCCCTAAGAGACCAGATCAGATTCTGGCACCACAGCAGGAAGGGAATTTTGGAGTAAGGGAGTACCTGTGGAGGCTATGGCCATGGTGCTGGCCACTAAGAAGGAGCTTGCAGAGCAAAGTTCCACTACCCATCCCCCTAATGGGGAGTCGAGGGGCTTAGGACAGGTTTGAGAAGCATGTCTGTACCTCAGCAACCTTCACTCTTAGGTCACTGAACTACTTGGAACATTTTACTAAGTTGCAAAGAGGTTTGATTAAGGAACTGTCAGACTCTTTCAGGGACCACTACTGCTGAGACTCCGGCTTCTGTGGCCTTACAGTTGGCAACCCTACAGTCCATTTCTAAGTTGTCCATGAGGCTTATCTGTCAAGCAGCTGAGGGTAACCTCAAGGGCAGTGTTTTCAGGTATCTCTATTAGGAGGCATGCTTCTATGTGCTTGTGTGACTTTGCAGAGCCCTTCAAGTCCTCTTTTGTCAATGCCTCCTTTGACAGATCTTCTTTACTCGGTCTCAAAGTCAGGGGCACACACTCCAGGTGTAAAAATGATGGAAAGACTCTCTCTCTGCTGTGGGAGTAAGTTTTTCTACCAATCAAAGGACCTTTTCTAGGAACCAATATGGAGGTCAAAAATGTTGTTCAGGAAATCCTAGGGTCCTTTCCAAGATCCATGTGTAGACAGACCCTCCAGAGGCAGAGGGGGGAACTCAAATGGGAGAGGTTGCCCACGAGGCAGAGGTAGCCCGCAAAACCAAGGGTCTAGAGATTCCTTTTGTGACAGACCCTACCAGCGCTCCTCAAGGGAGGGCCAATTGTCCCCCACTAGAGGCAATTGGGGGTCATTTATCCCTAAACCAGGGAGCCTGGCCAGATCTCACAAGACATCTGGGTGCAGAGAATCATTGCCAGAGATTATATATTCCCTTTTCCCTTTCACCTCCATCCTCAAGAAAATTTCCCAGTGTTCCACCATGTCAGAGGAAAGCAGCAGCTTTAGAAATACAAAAGCTGTTAGAAAAAGAGTCATTCAAGAGGTCCCTCCAGACCAGATAAAATCCAGAACTTACTTAAGGTACTTTTTAGTGCCAAAGAAAACGGGACTGGAGACCAATTTTGGATCTCAGCAACTTGAACAAATCAGTTCAACACACAAAGTTTCAGATGGGCAAGGATGACTGGATGTGATCGATAGGCCTTCAAGACGCATACTATCACATAAAAATGAACAGACAGTCCAGAAAGTACTTACGCTTTCACCTGGGAGCCAGTCATTACCTGTTCAGGCCCTGTCCTTTGGTCCCACCACAGCCCCTAGCATGTTCAGAGTGTTCACCAAATGCAACACAGTGGTAGCAGCTCACTTGAGACTGCATGGATTCCAAGTGTTTATGTATCTAGAAGACTGGGTCATCACCACCCTGCCCAGTCGTCTACTCATAAGAGCAAGACCTCGGGTACTCCAAACTTGCTTCCATCTGGGAATCACAATAAATTACAACAAATCCAGTTAGAACCCTCTCAGATACTGGATTTTGTAGGAACAGTGTTCAACATGGTATCAATAACAGCTTCTCTTCCTCTAGTAAGAGTTAATAGCAGCAATAAGATTTGAGGTCAAGAAAATTCTTCACAGTGCAAAATTTTCATCACAGTTAATTGTTCAAGCCTTGGGGTCAATGTCAGCTACTATAATTTTTGTCCTCCTGGCAAGATTACATAGAGTTCTACAGCATTTATATCATGTTATCAAAAGATGAAAATAGCGAATGCTATTTCATCGGTCCCAAAACATCTAAACATGAAACTTTCGAACATTCAGAACAGCAAATTTTTTCTCATGGAAAAAATTTGCTGCTCCAAAATACATGCACACAACACAAGTACATCAAACAAACAGCAACCACACACATACACTTAAATTCCTACATCTAATGCTACACTAAACTAAACATGCACTACTATCTACCCACTTAACTTAACCCAAACCCTAACCCTAAGGTCCGTCACTATTACACACTCACCTAACCCGCGCCCTAACCCTGACTCACTTAAACTGCCTCTAACCCTAAAGTCTGTCACTATCACACACACACGTAACCCGCACCCTAACTCTAACTCACTTAACCTGCCCCAAATCCTAACATACAAACAATCGCACACTTCGATGAACCCAGCCCGTAACTTTCCACCACAGCGCTAAGAATAGCGAAGCCACAGAAACAGCCAACCAAATTCTTTCCCGAGGAAAGAATTTGCTGTTCTGCAGCTTCGCTATTCTTAGCATTCGCTGAATAGTGTTTGATATCAGAACATTCAAAGTTTTAATACTTCGATGTTCTGATATAGACCCATTCTTCAGTGAATGCTAGCAACACAATAGTGAATTCTTTATCAATGAATGCCAAGCATGGAAAAGATACCTCTGGTGGTGGAGTTGATCAGATCAGGTTCTGCAAAGCCATCCTTTCATTCTCAATCAATCCAAGACCATAGTGACCACAGATGCATCCCACATTGGGTGGGGGCACTTCCTGGGGAAAATAGTCCAAAGCAGTTGGTCCCCTGAAGAGGCCAATTTGCATATCAGTGTCCTAGAGATGAGAGCAGTGCTCTTAGTAATGAAGGCTTTTCAGAATGCTCTCCCTTTAGGTGCAGTTGCGACTCAGGCAGACATGTCGGTAGTCTGGTACATCAACAAACAAACAAGTGTCGAAAAGCACTCAGAGTGTGGCAATGGACGATCTCATCCAACCACTTTCTAATAGTGACGCACATTTTAAGGAAGTCCATTGTGATGGCAGACAAATTTATCAAGTCCATTCTATTACCTCATGAGTGGTCTGTCAACATAAAAATGAAGGAAATGATTTTCCGTTAATGGGGCCAGCCTTGCTGCAATCTTTTTGCTTCTCTTCTAAACAACAAATGCAGCAGCTTCTTTTCCCTGATCCCCCCTCTTGGGGAATCATCAAAGGACGCTCTATTTCCACAATGGGCCCTCCAGTCTCCTCTATGCCTACCCCCCCCCCCCGGCTCCACTGATCCCCAAATTTCTGCAGAAAGCTGCCAAGTTAAAGAGCAAAGTTATCCTCATTGCAACTTACTAGCCTCAACAAATTTGGTTCCCGTTTCTTTGGCCTCATCTACTTTATCCATCTTAGGTTCTGGATCTGATTCCAGACCTCCTGTCTCACCTGACAGACATGATTCATCCGGATATCTCAAACCTTAAGCTAACAACATGGTTTTTCCAATTCCATTAATAGCCAGACAACCTATGCTGTCATCTTCTGTCCCTCATATTCTTTTGTCTTCACATAAAGCTTAACTTTACAGAAGTAAATGGAAGAGATTTGTTATTTGGGCTCATCAGACATATTGACCCTTTTACAACTCCTGTACAAAGTGTCGTTGAGTTATTAGCAACAATTTTCAATGAAAGAGCTAGTTCCTCAACCATTAAGATTCATTTGGCAGCAATCTCTAACTTCCATATCAGATATGATAATTCTTTCTTGCTTCATCAAAGATTTGTAAAGCTTTCTTAAGAGTCACTGTCTTGAAGACCACCTTATAAGGACCCTGTTCCACCATGGGACTTAAACTTAGTACTAATGGCCTTAATTCATTCCCCCTTTGAGCCGGCAGCTATGTGTGATCTTAAATTCCTGACTTGAAAAACAATCTTTCCTAGTGGCCATTACCTCAGCCAGAAGAATATCAGAACTTCAAGCACTGTCCTCTAAGCCTCCCTGCTTGATTTTTCATAGCGATAGGGTCACATTATGAACTAATCCTTCCTTCCTAAGGTGGTGTCAGAATCCAGTGTCAGCTAGTCCATTAATCTGCCCATCGTCTTTCTGAAATTTGAAAACAAAGGAGAATACGCGTTGCACTCATTACATGTTCATAGACAATTATGTTTCTGTTTACACAGAACAAAAGAAATTAGAAAATCTGTTTAACTATATGTCTCCTTTGCAGACTACAAAACAGGTAAATCTGTTACAAAGGTAACTTTGACAAGATGGCTTACTGACTGTCTATCTTTTGTCTACAGTAAATTGGGTATCTCATTATCAAAACATTTAAGAGCCCACTCGACTAGATCCATGGCAACCTCGTCAATATTTTTGTCTAGGCATTCCATGGACTAAATATGTGCACCTCTAACTTGAGCTAATCCTCATACCTTTATTACACATTGCAGACTAGATCTGGTCTCGAGGGGAAGAGCAGCCTTTGGTTCAACAGTGCTGCTCAGAAACATCAGTTGTTGGAGTCCACCCAGGTAGCTGGGGACTCTGTCCCAGTACTTGAGGAAAGAATGAAAATTGACAGCATCAAATAAAAAAGTTATATATTTACCATAACTTTTGATCTGTGTTGTCCATTTGCATTCTTCCTCAACTCTCTGCCCACCAAACCCCATCCTTTGTCATGATGGACTTCTGGAGGAATGAGAGATCATAAGAGTACCACTGTGCTTTAGGTTGAGCCCTGGTTAATGGCTTCTTCTGTCAGGTGTATTATATTAATATTTCGTAATTTATGTCATCTAACAAACAAAATCTGAGGTATGTTAGGGATTGGTGCATTGTGGGAAGGGAGGACCTTGAGAGCTTTTAGGTGACTGTGAGCAATAGTAAAGGCCGAGTCGTATCCGAACCCAATAAGTTGAAGAATGAAAATGGACAACACAGATGGAATGTTATAAGTCCATGACTTTTTTTTTTTTTTTTTTTTTTTTTATGGGGTGGGGGAGGTGCATATCCCCACACCTTGTTTGTTTGTGTCTTTCGGCTTTTCCCGGTTAGGGGTCGCCACAGCCGAACTCCGGTCCGCTAATGATTGGCAGAAGATTTTTAAGTACTGGCTTGCCGGGCCTAACGTACAACCTTCAACGAAGGAATGCCCATTCACGCATGTCGCTACACAGACGACGCTCTAACTGAGAATTGAACAGGCAACGTCTAACTGTGAGGCGACAACACTACCGCAGCACCACCACCGCAGCACATGCTAATTATATTAATTCCAAGATTGCATTGTAGTGGGGAAAGGGCTAATTCCCCGATCCCGACTGTACCATAATCACACACTTTAGGTATCTAGTTACTGAATATAAGTTGACATTTACGAGGTCAGTGTTTGTGTTTTGACCTTGTGTCTCTCGAAATTCACGCATTGAGACATTGACATGTACCCATTGGTGGAGCTAAATAGTATAGCACCATCATATATCTGTAGCATATACATATTGACTAGAATCCATCCATGGCTCCCTTTTCCCATTTTGCACATGGAGTCAGGGTATTACTTCAACAGTGGCAATCAAGAGCCAATGTTCACACTGCCAGATGCCGAGAGTGTCCTTCATTTAATTTTAGTTTATCACCCTTAATTGTTTTTTCTTGTATACAGCCGCTAAAGCCTAAAATGTTTTTCATAATGTAATTCATAGTTACAAAGACATGCGTCTGGAGCATTTCTTCCCTGGCCTCTGCTGAAGATTGGCTTAGATCCAAATCAGATTTCCCAGTTAACAAATGTTAAATAAATACATAATGGCATTGTATTGCACTTTTAGTTTCAAAATAAGAATAATTTCTTTTTGTGGTATGGGATAAATGGCTATCACACAAAAAAAGTCACAAGGCTGTTTGTGGTCAGGAGCCTTGCTACTAGTATAAAAGGTTTACATGTCTTCTACGTGTGTTCTGATCTTTTCACTGTTATGGAAGCTCTAATATTGTACTTCTTGTAGCAAAGTAAGTATTATTTTTAGGAGCTGTAACCCCACTGTCTCCATGTTTATTTAAGTGCTTTTTTACTATAATTGCTGTCTTATTAACTAGGAGAGAATTGTTTTCAGAGATGATGCGGGGATAAAAAAGAATTGCTGCCATTAGGCTAGTAATGACTGCTATATTGAAGAGTTGTGTTTTAAAGCAGAAATCCAAGCATTCAGCTGTACAGCATTCATTTAAGAATGTTAATGCATTCATTTCCAGTGACTGGGTTTCTGACAAAAAAAAAAAGTGTGTGACAGCTCATTTAAAGTAGCCTTACAGTTACTGGGGGTTATAAGTATTGACAGAATTAGGTCGAATAGTTCCACCACCACATTTACATTTTTGTATTCTCAGTGGTATGCCTGTAATGTAAAGCTGAGAAAATGCTCACACAGAGAAATTAACTCTGTAAACCCTGACATTTAATTATAGAATATTAAAAGGTTTGATCCTCTTTATCTCCATCATTTGTTTTTGTCTTAATATACCCCCACCACCTCAGATTTCAAGAATGGGGAAAACTTACTTCAGGTGTCCATTTAATAATACCTATTGTTTTCTGTGATCCCAACAGTTTTTACCCAGATTGCCTTGTGTACCAGTTTTTGTCGGGGATTTTGGAAGATTCTTATTGCCCTATAACAAGCTGCTGATTTGTAGACTTAAATTCAATATGTAAATATTTTCTGGAGCTCTCCATTTTTCTCAAAAAAATATTTAGGAAACATTATAAAATGGATATAGTTTTGCTTCCTCATAATACAGCATCTGTGCATTCTGGGTTAGATAGTTCATATGCACAGAGAAATGTTCTTCACAACTGCTTGCTGCTGATTTTTTAAAATGAGGTATGATGTGTTAGTTATATGTTATAGGCCATCCTCACGGAATTTTAACCCTCACAGATTTCTGTTACTTTCCACTGTTTCATCTGCACTTCTTTCTACATGCTCACTGATAATTTCTGGAAATTAAGCTGTGTGTTTTACTTGAATTCTTTTTGAGTGGAAGCAAGAAATTGCAAGCACAGTAACATTTCTGCAGAAAGCACTGCAGTACAAGTAAGATATTTGCTTTGGCAGCTGCATTGTACAGCAAGGAAAATTCGGGACCAAACCATCCCTAGTTCTTCCCGTTAGGAAAGTATGTCTGCACCCTCCTGCATCAGATTCCATTACTCTAGCTTGCATGCTTAGGAAACTATTTGATGTCTAGTACAACCTGTCCTTATGGGTGCAAGATTCATCCTGAGTGGACATGAGACTATGTTGGCACTAGGCTTGGTGCAGGCCTCTCAAACCCACCCCATTTACAAAAAAAAAATTCCTGTACATCAGTCATCTGTCACCCAGCACATGCTGCCTGCTCATGGCAAGCTCAACCCCATGCTGTTTGACTATATACAGTCACATGTCATCCAGAGCTAAGTGGGGTGGGGTTGTCTTTTTTCATCTCTTTCTAGGAAGAGTCAAAGGATCCACAGGACCTTATTTCTGGAACCAGTAAGGATAATGAAAACTCATCTTTCATATCATTACCCACTAGATGCACCTCCTTTGGAGAAATCTTACATGTTATGAAATCCACTGGCTGGCCTGTATCTCTCATTCCTTTCCCTAGTAAATATCTGAATGTGTTGTAATGTATTAGTGTTTTTGTTCTTTGATCTGTTGTTAAATCCATTTTAACAGTCTGTATCTGCTTTAGCTAAGGTCTTTAAGCCTATATTAGTTCTTCCAGTACATGGTTGCCCTGAATTTTTGCTGATCTGATGTTGTATTTGTTGTCTGTTCCTCAGCTGATTTTTCTCGGACTCAACTCTTGGATTCATCCTTGTCCGCTTGACAAACTCTAGGATTTGTAGCTCAAGCTCCTCCCATTAACCACAATCTCTTGTGAGTTATCTCTCATCCTATACTTCTAACTAAACTTTCCAACCTCAGTCTATCTCCTTCCACCCTAGCCTTTTTCTCTAGTCATCTGACTCATAGACCGCAATCTGTTCTATGGCTCTCCTCCTGCTCACCTTACCTCCCAGTGACAACCGGAGTACCTCAAGTCTCCATCTTGGGTCCCCCCCTGTTCAATATCTTTACAAATGAACTTCATACCTCCTACAAACAATCTGTTCTAATCCAAGACGCTGACTACTCGACTCTTAGCTGCACTTCCAACAGTATCTCTGACCTTTACACTCTTACCCAGGACACTTTTCTGTTTGTTCAAAAATGGCTGGCTGATAATTTACTTAACCCGAACCTTAAAAAAAAAACTCCTGCTATTCCTCCCACATTCTCTCTCTCTCACACCTAAAATGTACCTTTCTCATCTCGTCCTCCAGTAACACCACCATGCAACCTGACTCCCACACAAAGTTTCTAGGTGCCATCATTGATGACAAACTTAAATTTAACCTATACATCCTTCAAAGTATTAAAAAACTCACAAGAAACTGGGTATGCTCTACCGAAACCATAGATTCCTGACCTCTAATAACTAGACTGTCTCTGGCACAGGCTCTTTTTCTCCCCTCCCTTCTCTATGCCACCCCAGTACTAACTAATAGTCAATCCACTACCCTGGCCAAACTCCAACAAACCTACCACAAAATAGCAACATTCATCACAAACTCTCCACATAACTCACACCACCACCTCACACTCAACTCACTACAATGGCTAGAACTCCCTCAACAACTTCTTCTATCTCTGTGACAAATTCTTCACTCTATACTTTATAAACCATCCTCCTGCCCTGCTCTTTCCTCCTTAGTATCCATCTACAGTCCAACTCACACACTTCGTACTTCAAACCAACAGCTCCTTGACATCTACCAACCCAAAAAACTGTTGGTAAGCTACTATATAAATCCACTTTATCCCAAGTCTGGAATAAGCTTCCATCCCACTTATGCTCCATTACACACCCTGTACAATTTAAGAAAGAACTCAGACTACACTTTATAAGGACCAAAACTCGTACTTGTCATGACCCTCCCTAACTCCAATACTGTTCTTTATTCCACAGTCTCATACAACTTCTCAGCATACCTTTCCCCACATATTTTACACTAGAATCATATTACACCTCTAAATATCCCTTCTACCCCATTTATGCACTGTCATCTCTCACACCTCATAATTTGTACTATTCCTATAATACTACTACTTAATGTACATCTTACCACACCACATATGAAAAACAATATATATATATATATATATATATATATATATATATATATATATATATAGAAGTATAGTACTTTTTTGTGTTACTGATCTTACCCTATTATGCCTCTTAACTTATCACAGTGAATTGATTTGAATTGTACTGCTAAATGTAATATTTTTTGAATTGTAAACTAAACTGTTATGTATACTTAAATTGTCTGTAGCTGGAGCTTTTCTCCTCGGGTCTCCACTGAAAAAGGGTCTCTGGCCCAGCTGGACAAAGCCAGTTAACAAATGTCACTAAATAAGTAAATGATCTCTGATCCTGTTTGCCGC
Source organism: Protopterus annectens (assembly GCF_019279795.1). Taxonomy (NCBI): domain Eukaryota; kingdom Metazoa; phylum Chordata; order Ceratodontiformes; family Protopteridae; genus Protopterus; species Protopterus annectens. Next base: position 60,882,446 of record NC_056731.1, read on the forward strand.
TTCAGCAGTAACACATGGTCACAGTTAGCTTGAGCAAGTTGGTTGATTTTTTTGTGACAAGTTTACATTTCCACACTTTTCATCTAGTTTCTCAGTAGTTTCTTTCTCTTTTCTGTCTGTTTTTTTTTTACTTTCGTTTTTCTACTTAACCTTGGGGTGTATCTTTTTTACTGTTGTTTGTATTTCTCTTTCTTACCTCCACTGCCTTTTTCTCTTTTTGGTTATAAATGCTAGCTATAATTGTGATACAGTAAAATCTCAGTTAACTGGAACTCAAGCAACAAGCACTCTCAAGCAGCCGGCCAAAAAAAAAAAATCAAAGAAATACAGTGCAATTTTTGTGTGTTACACCCCCCCCCCCCCCAAGCAAAAACATACCTTACGGTTTTAGAGTTTTAGACTTTTAAAAAGGAAGATAAGAATAAATTCCCTCTCTCCCTAACATGAGAACAAGTCAACCCAAACAAATAGTATAGGGTACAGTGTTAGTCAGGCCTACTTTTAATAGTAACTCTCAATCAACCAGAAACTACAGTTATCCGGTATCTACCAATCCCTATGGTAGCCGGTTTAACTGAGAGTTTACTGTAGTTTTGATGGGTGAAAAGATGTCAGAGAAACCAGCTGCTTTCAAAAAGTGCTTCTCTTGCTGGTATAAGATCCCAAATGTGGATAGTCATTCATTATGTGTGTACAGCTTAGGTTCAGGACAACTTGAAGTTTCATGTGACATTTGTGATATCTTCAGTAGAGCTTTGATTTTAAGAAAGAATAAGCTGATATTGAAGGGTCTACCCCCGTCTTCGGACTCTAGGGCACCATCTTCCTCTAAAAAGTTTTCAGGGTATACATCAGAGAGATCTAAAGAATCAAGGAAGCATTACTCTTGACTGCTGTTCACCCTTGACCTCTTTGGGCTCCTCTCCACCCGAGAAGATATACAAGTAGTTTGCTCCAACTATCTGCAAGAGATCGACTCCAATGAAAAGAAAATCAAAATAGTCGGATTAATCTCCTCGTTCAGTTTGATCAAGTCCAAATCTAAATCTCTCAGTTTTTTTCCTGAACCAGTCTCCTCGAGGCTTGACTCACCCTTCTTGCAAGACACTCCTCGAAGAGCTTCCCATCCACCATCTACATCATCTTCCCTCAGGTCAACCAGCAGCCTTTCAGAAGTGAATGGATGTGGACAGGATGATGAGGAAACTTCACAGAACCCAGATTCAGTTGGGTGTTTTACTGGCTCCATCTTCCATTGGATCCATGAGCATCTCCACTTCTCAACTCCAGGCTTTAGCTCCTACTCTGATCCATCCTGTGGTTTCAGAGCTTTCAGAACTGAGATTCCAGAGCGTGTCTTTGTCAGTTCTGAAGGCTTGTCATTCTCCCATTTCATCACTTTCTCTGACCCAGAGGAGTCCGAACTTGTCAGATCCAGAAGGATCTTGGGACCATGGTGTCGGCACCCAATCCAGTCAAATTGGGATATACGCTAGTTGTTTCAAAGTAAATCCCTTCCTCTATGAGCTTTGGTGCTGGACAGCTCTGCTCTGACATTTGCCTCAAGAGTGGAGCTGGGGGGTTGGGTTTCCTCCCTCACAGACTTCCTTGGACCTGGTGGGGGTGAGGCTGAGGTCCTCCATGGCTTAAGCTTTTGTGATAGTAGAGAGAGCTTTCTCCTTATCATTGGAAAAGACATCCTTATCACCTTGAGTCCACCCTACACTCAACTGCCTTCTGTGGAAGCTAAGTCTCTTCATTCAGTCCCATAGAGACAGCTAGCCAGATCAAGTCTCAAGACTGTCTTCATTCAGGACACTGCTGGTATTTCCAAGTCCTCACTGGAGCCTCTCATCAAAGTGCCCCCTCTTGAAGCAGATGTGCTAGAAAAGACACATAGACTCACCAAAAGAGTCTTTAACCAATGACATGGACTTTGAAGGCGAAAGGTCCCCCATATCACTCCTTGATGGTGCTTCATTTATAGAGTTTCTCAAACTTCTGAAACAGAAATGAGGTTGGTCTTCTGACTAGCTAAGTTTTCCCGAAAGAATGAAGATGTCCTGTATCTAAATAAGACATTAAGGACCAGGCATTTATAGGCTACCTCTGTCCACAAGGGACATGGATGGCAGGCCCGGTGTGAATTTTTTATTTCCCATCCACTGGTCAGAGTTGCACTTAAACTGGGTAGAAGATGAACTCAGGTCTACATGGATTGGGAAGCCTATTCCATAGGAGGGGCAGTCCCCGGCACACATACCTCTCTCTCTTCAAGATGTTCTGTTTAAATCACAGACAAAATTCAGGTCCCCACACCTTGTCGTTTTGGTACTTTCTGACTTACAAATATGTAGGATGTTCATAAGTGTGGGGTTTGCAGATGACTTGTAAGCCAGGCATAGGTCATCTCTCAGCTCTCTATAGGAGACTGAGTAGAGGGAAAGGGTTTCAAGGCACTGTGCATAAGGCAGGTTTGTTACACCTTGTATTCTTTTTACAAGGGACCTCTGAGGTCGCTTTAGTTGCTGCATATGCACATACCAGAGGGAGCATTGTACTCTATGATTTGTCTGATAAGTTTGGAGTGCAGTGGGCTAATTAGCTCTTTGGACCTAGATTTCATGCACTTACTTATAAGCTGAGCAACATAAAAGGATTTCCTCACCACTGTGGCCATGTGGTGGTCAAAGTTAAGGCCACTATCTATGTGCATACCCGGATCCCTGACCACTGGGTTGACTCTTAGGGGTGTATTATCAACATGGTAATTTAGCCAGGATGGTTGACTTCCCAAAGGGTACAGTTATGCATTTCTTAGCATTGAGTTTAAGACCATGGCTTTGGCATAATTTGTTAGAGATAGACCTTCTTGACGAATGATAGTGTCTGCAGGGGAGTTATTTATAACCCCCAGCTTGCAATCATCTGCAAACTTAGTCAGACATAAACCTTCAGCATTTGCTTCCATTTTAGAGAAGTAGATGGCAGAGAGGAGCAGGCACAGTACCAAGCCCTGGGACTCTGCTGGTGACTAGCCTCTCGGTGGAAGTGGAATACCTATTTTGACCTGCTGTGTCCTATCAGTGAGCCAGTTGGCTATCCAGCGAGTGATAAAAGGGTTTATACCTAAATTAGTGAACTTGTCTATAATGCCTGAGTGGAGTACTGTATCAAATGTCTTGGCCAGATTGAGGTAAGCTCTGTGCACAGTCTTAAACTTCATTCAGTGCTTTGGTGACCCTCTCAGAAACATCCACCAGATTTAATAGGCATGACCTTCTTTTAACAAATCCAAACTTTGATGCGTCCAGCATTTGCATGTTACCTGTATCCTTATTTATCATGTCCATAATGATTCTTTCCATGGCCTTAAATATGAGGCTGGTAAGACTTCTAGGTTTGTAGTTACAGGGATCAGTGGTTGGACCTCCTTTGTGCAGGGGAATGACTGTAGCCATTTTCATTCCTTGGGCATAAAATCTGACTGAAAACTGCAGTTGAGAAGTCATTCAAGTGGACCAGAGAGGTAATGTTTCATGCTATTTATTAAATATGCCAGATGTTATCGGGGCCCATTGATGCAGTGTTTTTGGCCTTGGAAAGTGCATTAATGACATGTTCCATAGTAATGGTTGGGGGGATTGTGGTATGTGGTATTTCCTTTGGACTATCATGGGAGAAGTGGGGGAGAATTTTGTGCTGAACCTGTCAGCCAGAAGATTAGCTGTGGCCTTAAGTTCAATGTGAGTGATGCCAGGTGTATTTTCCCTGAGGTTACAGACATAGCTGTAGAAAGTTGACAAAACACAGCAACAGCAAAATGAATAGCAGCAACACACCAAACAGCCAATACCTTTCTTCACTTTATTGTAAGATCTGGTACCTCAGCAGTTCGCCTTCAAGGATCACAATTAATGGCTGCACACTGTCAGCTTTTATAATAAAAATTCAAACAATCAATAAAACAATTATCCAATTAATACACTCAAAAAAAGATTTAAAGTGACCTAGTGAATAACAAATTTTAAACCATATATTTTAAACTGATTTATAAAAAACAAAATACAATATTATTATACATCATATATAAATTGTTTTTAATGAAATATATTTTATTCATGTATAAATATGTATATATAAAATATTTTATTTATTTAATTATAGCTGTAGAAAGCTTTGTGGTTACCTTTGCCTAAGAAGCTATTTTTTCTTCAAATTTATCCTTCGATACATTAATTAACCATCTTAGCTGCTTGTTTATATTGGTCAGGAGGCTTTTTGTGTATATGGTTTTGTCCCACCTACACTTGGTCAAGATTTTTTTCTTTTGTTGTATAACTGAATGATGGTGTGATTTCACCAGGGTGATTTGTCTTTTGAGTTTGTCTTGTTCATAGTACAAGAGAGCACAACTCACTCTATACAGCTGTCAATGTGGTGGCTGTACAGAGGTTTTGTAAATAGTTCAGCATATGCTGTTGTGTTTACTGGATTTGGTGGGTGCTTGCAATTTAGCCAAGGTGTGGCTTAGTAGAGAGAGGTTAGCCTTGGAATAGTTCCTAATGGTTTTTGTTTCACTAGCTCCCCAATTTAATTTTTATCTCAAGTAATACTGCCTTATGGTCAGATCTGATGAGCGAAGACATTACATTGAGTGAGGAACCTCAGCCCCCCCCCAATGTTTGTGAGCACAAGGTCAAGGATGTTTGTACCCCTTGTAGGAGAGATTTAGGAATCGCTAGGCTTGTGCATTATAAGTGGCATAGGATTCGTAATCTGTAGAGTGGTAGTTGAGATCTCCAATGAATATTGTATTGGGTTGAACAGTGAGGAGCTGTAGTACATTAAGATAGGTATTATGGGTTTTCTGGGGCATAGAAGGGGACCTATAGGTTGCAAGGATATGGTATGACACCCCGTTTATGGTGAGTTGCATTTGTATGAGTTCCAGTGGGTCATATCTTTAACTAGTCTCTATGTGAGGTTGGTTTTAATACAGACTGAGACTCCTCCACCTTTAGTTCCTTCCTGTGCAGTAGCTGGTCTAAAGTTGTGAAAGGCATTATGACCTTGCACTGCTGGGGATAGTCTCCATTACTACACAGATGTCTACACTCTTCAGGGAGAGGAAGGCTTGTAGGGAATGGAGCTTCTTGTTAAGTCTTCTAGCATTGAACAGTGCCACCTTTAGATATTCCTTCATGGATTCAGTTAAGTTGGTAGGTTTATCAGTTTGGCATTGCCTTAAAAAGGTACTATGGGGGTGAAAAAAATATTTGCCAGTATCCAAAAGCCTAAAGGGGATAAGTGCAGACCATCTCTGGCAAAGCAGCATGGTCTATCAATCATGTCCTCCCAGACTGTCAAATATTGTACCCCCTGGATTGACACCAGAAGCTAAACCAATTGTTAAAAGCAATCATTTTCTGTTGATAACATGGCATTATCCTTGGAGAAAGGTAGTATGCTGCTCAATCCTAGTGACATACCTGCCTGAGACACAATCAGTGAGCTCGATTGTGTCTCGCTTCATATAGTGAGAGCAGGTATGTCTCAGGTCATTAACATCCACATGGACTATGAAGCTGTGGTTCAATGACCTGAGTGTCTGTGTAATTTGATGGATCCTAGCCCCAGAAAGGCAGCTAACCATAACTCTCTCCTTACTCAGTCTGGTGAGGAAGACATCAGTGTGCCTCACTATAGAATCACCAATGTCCAGGAAATTTGGGTGTGCAATGGCATGCCTTAAGGATTTAGCAGTAGAGGCATTGAGTACAGTGTTATTGTGTGTAGCTTTGGGTGGTGTTTTAACAGAGTGTTTATGTGCTGGCTGAGGACCCTTTCTTTGACTGTACTGTGCAGGAGGTCTTAGTGTTTTAGGAAGGTTACCTTTAAGTGCCTCAGCGTAAGTAGTTTTATTTGTAAGGTCTTTACCCTGTGCACTTGGCATGGTGCAAGTGTCACTGAAAATCTCTATAAGATTAGTTCTGGTTATATGAGAGAGTTTCACCTGCAGCGTTAAAGTGTATTTAAACTTCTTGCATACTTCATCTGTTTTATTAAGAAAAAGTGGGTTGTCAAGTGTACATGAGGCAGTTGGTACAATGCCTCAGAATAAGCATCTCAGCCAAGCTGGCCACAAGAAAGTGCATTTCCATGTCTACTGATATACTAGGGAGGACTGAGGGAAATTTAAGTATTGAATAGGTAAATAAGACAAGACATTAGATGAGCAACGCTCAGCTATGTGCAAACTAGATGCTCTAGTAGTTAAAAAAAATCTGTCTAGACAGTAATGTCGCAAGAATGTAGACCAAAAACCTTCCTAATTTAAAACAGATGATTTGTAGCCCAAGTGCTCAAACCAGAACAAAGACACTTAAAATAACAGGCAGAATAAGCCTTCACCAGCAATTCCCAGCTCAGAAGGGTGGAGGCTATCCTCTCCTCCCACAAGAGTGCAGACCACAAACCTTCTTAATGTAAAATAACTGGTTTGGAACCCAAGTGCTTAAACCTGGACTAAGACACTTTTAGTATAATAGACGCAATAAGTCTTCAACCAGCAATTGCTATCTCAGAAGGATTTAGGCTATTCTGTCCGGCCAGTAGACAACAAACCATAATGTAAAATAACTGTTCCATTTCTGTGGAGGATAAGAAAACAATTTATTTGCAGCTGGTCACCCTTCACTCATTATCCAGTGCTTCCATGAGACTGATATCTCACACCTCAGAAGGAGCTGCTAGAGAGGCAGGTTCATGCTTAACCATTAGAAGGCATGCCTGAATGTGCCTTTGTGATTTTGTGGAGCTCTTTAAGTCTTCATTCATCATTGCCCCCTTTCTGTGGGTCCAATTCATTTGGTCCTAAGGAGAAAGAGGCTCTCTCCATGAGCAAGTAAGATGGGTAGACACTTTCTGCCATGGGAATCCATTTTTCTACTCGTCAAAGGACATTCTTCTGGAACTAGAAAGGGGGTAGAAATTGTGGTGCAGAAAAAAGCAAGGTTCTTTCCAAGGTTCCTATGGAGAAAGATTCCTTCTCAGCAGAGTGGGAATTCCAGTGGAAGATGCTGTTTTCATTGCCAAGGTGGTCTTGCAACACCAGGGCTTCTGAGTTTCCTGTTTGGATAAGCCCTTTCAGCATCCCCAAAGGATTACCTGACTGCTGCAGTCTGGAGCCACCTTTCTCTGCACCCACAAGCCTGCACCACAATTACCAAAGATTATTGGGTACATAATATCATAATATCATACTCAAAGGCTATTGTATGCAGTGTCCTCTTGCTCCCCCAAAGTACAACAGAATAATTCTTGATCCACCCAGTCAGAGGAAAGCTGCAGCTACAGAAATAAAAAAAGCTGCTAGAAAAAGTCATCCAACAGATCCCACCAAACCAGTTAGAGTTCAGAGCTTATTCAAGATTATTTGTGGTCCAACGAAGACCAGGGATATCAGCAATCTCAATCACTTTGTAAAACACTCAAAGTTCTGGATGGTCACAGTTCAGTCCATCCTACCTCTTTTGAGAAATGATGATTGGATGTGCTTTATAGATCTTCAGGATGCATAGTATGCTATCAGGATATACAGGTGCTCCAGAAGACACCTATACTTCATTCTGGGAGCCAGTCACTACCAGTTCAAAACCATGCCCTTTTTTTTCACTACAGTCCCCCAGATGTTTAGCAAGTATATAGCAGTGGTTGCAGCTCACCTGAGACTGAAGAATTCTGGGTGTTGCCATATCTATACGACTGGCTCCTATCTGCTTCCACCATCCCTCTACTAATTCAAGCCAAGGACCATTGTTTCCATCTCTGTTCACAGCTCGGGATTACCATAAATAATTCCAAGTCTTAACTTTGTCTAACATAAACTCTGAAGTTCATTGATGCCCATCCGGACACAAAATCACAGCTAGCAAGTCTTCCTCAATCAACATTGGAGACAGGCAATACATAATCCTTACGCTTCATTCATCTCCAGCCAAACTAGTTCTAAAACTGTTGAGTTCCATGGCAGCCTCCATACTTCTAGTCCCTTTAGCACTTTTTCACACACAAGTACTACAGTGGACCCTAGCAGTACAGTAGTCGATCAGGCATCAGTCAGTCTTGACTCTGATTCTCATTACAGCAGTTTGCAGACATCACATAACATGGTGGAATCCTGCTGAGGAAGTTTCCCAGGGCTGCCTCTTCATATTCCCTTCCCCAAAGCCACAGTGAATATGCATGCCTTCCAGCTGGGGTGGGGGGTATTACTTGAGAAGGACAGTCCAAGACACGTGGGTCAGACCAGAGGCCTACCTTCACATCGGTGTCCTAGAAATTAGAGCAGTTCTATGTGTGTTGCAGGCATTTCAAGATGTTCTCCCCTCTATTGATGGTTACAGTTCAGATGGACAACACGTCAGTAGTCGGGTATATCAACAAAAAATAGGAAACTAGATCTTGCCCACTTTGCAGGGAGGCAATGTGAGTGCGGGAATGGGTGATCTCCTCTGACTGCTTTTTCTTGGCAATGCATCTTCTGGGGAAAACCAACATGCCACCAGACAAACTAAGCAGGTCCATTTTAATCCCTCATGAGTAGTCTCTCGACCAGTCAGTGGCAGAAATGATCTTTTGTTAGTGGAGTCAACCATGCTGTGACCTTTTTGTCTGTCCTCTTAGTACCAAGTGCAACATCTACTTTGCCCTGATCCCCTAGGAGGGGGAGTCACCAAGAGATGCTTTAGTTCACAATTGGCCCACTGGTCTGCTATATGCCTTTCCTCCCATCCTGTTATTCCCAAGTCTATTCGGAAAGCTTTCAGTCAGAAGAGCAAGGTGATCCTCATTGCTATATTCTGGCCTCACCAAGTATGTTTTCCCCTTCCTGTGGCCACATCATCTTCATCTTTCATGAGTGTTGAGTCCTCTTCAGGACCTTCTGTCCAGGATGTTCATTCCATTCCATCCCTCATACTGATTGCATGGTTTCTCCAGTTTCAGTTCCAGTTATGGATAGAACTTTCTAGGCTTTTCCTCACTGTTCGCCGCATTGGAAACTTTATAAAAGTTAATGGAAAAGATGTCCTTCAAGAATGCAACTGCAGTCATAACATATGAGTTGTCCTGCCTCAGGCAGCCCTCGGTCGGCCGGATTCCAAAGTCTGGGTCCGACGTCGGCTGATGTCGCATTTCTCTCCGACGTCAGAGCGGCTGGAGTACATAAGCATCAGCCGACGCCATCTTCTCCAGTCTTTCTTGCCGCGTGGTGCCCGAAGCAGAAGCAGTTCGCAAGTGCCGGTCGGTCAGCTCCTGTATTCTTCGAATCCGAAGTCATCAAAAATGCTAAGTACCCCGTTGGGGACCTTTTCTTGCCTCAGCCAATGTCAGAAATTACTGAAAAAGTAATTGTTTGTCTTGTGGTAAACAAATACCTCATAAGGATTTCCACTCTTACTGCCTCCCTTACCTTGGCCCAGACCACAACGTCTCGGCCTGTGCCGCCTATGCTCGCTTCAACAAGCGCACTCTCAGGTGCCGGGCGGAGTTCGCTGAAGACTTTTTCGGCGATAAATTTGACTATACAATGCCGTCGGAACATCCGACAACGCAGACTCCTAAGAAACAAAAAGACCGGGACCGACATCCTCGGCCCGTGTCTTCCACCGACACCATGCCAAAACTAACCGTGAGTGCTCCGGTTCCCTCTGAGGCGGTTATTCCATCGCTCCAAACCGAAGACACCGCATTACCGATACCTCCAATACCGGAGGCCACTCCGACGCCAGTTATTGACTTTCCTCCGGATACTGAAACTGAGGAAATGCCCGAGACCATTGCTGTTGATAAGGTCACTCCTGCACGTGGAGCGGCTAGGCCTCCCATGTCCATGTCTATCAAGGCCTACACACGTGCCAAGGCAGCCAGCAAGTCCAAGCATCTTTCTGCTAAAACCTTACCTCCGCCTACTCCTGAAACTCAAATCATGGCTATGGCCGCAGATTTAATTTCCCTGATCAGAGGTTCCCAGGCCCATCCTGAGAGAGGATCCCAGCCTCCTCCTGATAAGAGGCCCAGGGTTGAACCCTCTGACCCTCTTCCCACAGATGAAGATTCTGAGGACTCTGTTCACTCCGAAAGCCAGGAAGAGCCCTTCCAGACCTATGAGGATTCAGATGCAGAGGACTCCATTCCCTCGGCTTCTCCTCCTGAGGATATGTCTTTTGGGGAAGTTCTGCATTCCATGAGGGAGCATTTTAAGTGGCAAGGCCAGGAATATTCAGATTCCAGAAAGCGCCTTCGAACCTTCCTTAAAAAGCCCCAACACATACCCTTAGCTATACCTCCTGTGCTTGATGTTTTGGATGATTTATACTCTGACTCCAGTGTTACCCCTGATACTCTTCCTCCTGCTCCTGTCAAGCCTGACAGATACTATAGGGTCCCAGAAACCCATTCTCATTTCTTTAGAGCCCATGCTGTTGATTTAGAAACAATTTCCCAGGGGCCTAAAGGGGTTTCAGCTACCACCTCCAAAAACCCTTTGCCTTCCAACAGGGAAGCAAGGTCTTTAGAGAGATGGGGGAAGAAGGTCTACACCTCCACTACTTTATCTATGAGAGCTCTCAATTGTCTCTCTCACATGTTTCAATATCAGGATTTCCTGTTAGATGATTTACAGAAAAGATTGGCCTCCCCTGAACCTTTAGATAGGAAGTCTTTGCAGGAGGCTGTACACAATTCTCAGCAAGTTAGCAATCATTTTCTACAGTGTGGATATGATGCATTGGAAGCTTCATGTAGGGCAGCTATGACAGGGGTGGTCATTCGTAGACATGCATGGTTAAAAGATCAACCTTTACCAGATCATGTTAAGGCAAAGCTTCTTGATGCACCCTTGGAAAAGAACAAGCTTTTTGGTGCTAATGCTAAAGATGTGTTAAAGTCCATTGAGGAAAAAGCCAAGTCAGTTCAGACAGTCAAAGATTTTCTCCAGGTTCAGCCACCCAGATTCAGCAGGAACTGGCCTTCTAAAAACTGGTCCTTTCCTAATCCTGAAAGATTTCAAAGGGGCAAAAACAGGCATGCCCGAGGAAGAGGCCAATGCAGAGGATCCTACAGTGGACGACAATGGCAACCAGCAAACCAAAGAAGTGACACAGGGGTTTCTTCCGCCCCACAGGGACAATCTCAATGACTTTCCTCTAGTTCCGCTGACCAAGGAGCAAGCAGAAGCTCCTTTGGGCGGAAAATTATCTCTGTTTACAAAAAATTGGCACAAACTGACAAAGGACAAATAGATTTTGGACATTATAGACCACGGTTACAGGTTCCATTTTCATACCTTGCCAAGAAACTGGGCATGCCAAACCTTCCACAAAATCAGAGGGCAGAGGCTATCAAGCAAATTTCTCTGCTTGCTCAGATCAAGGCAATCGAAAAAGTTCCACAACAAGAACAAGGTCAGGGGTTTTACTCAAGACTGTTCCTTGTTCCAAGAAAAGAAACTCAATGGAGACCAATGCTGGACTTGTCCGCTTTAAACACTTTTCTCATAGTACCAAAGTTCAAAATGCTGACTCTACAGCAACTCCTTCCCATGCTGGGCAAGGGGTCTTGGCTGATTACTCTGGACCTCAAGGAGGCATACCTGCATGTCCCTATCAGACACAGCTGCAGAAGATACCTCAGATTTCTTGCAGGACCAGAGCATTATCAATTCTCATCATTGCCATTTGGCTTATCTACTGCACCCAGAGTATTCACGAAATGCCTGGCTTCAGTAATTGCTCATTGCAGGCTCCAGGGGATTCAAATCTACCCGTACCTGGACGATTGCCTCATACAAGCGGACGACAAACTAACTTTGACAAAAAACTTGAATTATGTCATACATTTGCTACAGGCTCTGGGATACACAGTCAACTTTCAAAAGTCAAGACTTCAGCCATCCCAGCAAATTACCTTCTTAGGAGCCAAACTAGACACAGCCTCTCAAATGGCTTACCTGACAGAAGACAAGCAAAAGAAGTTAACTCATTACTTCAAAAGTTTAGCAAAGCTCACCCAGATGACTGCAAGGAGATTCCTACAGGCCCTGGGTTACATGGCATCCTGCATTCTCCTGGTTCCACTAGCAAGACTACACATGAGAAAGCTTCAATGGTACCTAAAAAGCTTATGGTCTCAACACAGCAACAACCTAGAAGCAACCATACCGCTCATTCCATGTCTGCAAAAGGAATTTCTATGGTGGGCCTCAGTAAGCCAGTCAAACACAGGTATGTCATTCAAAAAACCTCAGATAACACAGAACACGACCACAGATGCCTCATACCTTGGATGGGGGGCGCACATGGAGGGCAGATGTATTCAAGGACAATGGTCTATAAAGGAAACACATGTGCATATCAACCGAAAAGAAATGCTGGCAGTAATGCATGACATCGAGGCCTTCGGACAACAACTACAACCACGCCACCTACTAATACGGACAGACAACACCACTGTGATGTGGTACATAATCTAGCAGGGGGGCACTCATTCTTACCCCCTTTGCAGTCTGACAATGAATCTTTGGGAAAAATCACTGAGCCTAAACATACAGTTGCAATCCCAGTTTGTTCCAGGCAAAGACAATGTTCTGGCGGACAGTCTAAGCAGGAATTTCCTAGACCCCCACGAATGGAGGTTACATCCAGAAATCTTTATACGGCTCACTTCAACATGGGGCAGGCCGGACATAGACCTATTTGCCTCCCACCTCAATCATCACATACAAAAGTTCTGTTCAAGGACATATCATCCACAAGCATGGAAAATAGATGCTCTCTCATTCAACTGGAGCTCCCTAAAAATCTATGCATTTCCACCTCTGCCACTGATGACCACAATGTTACTAAAGATCAAAGCAGAGCAGCCCAAGGGGATCCTAATAGCTCCAGACTGGCCAAGACAACACTGGTACCCACTACTACGGAGCATATGTCACAACAAAACGTGGGCCCTCCCCCAATGGCCCCAACTTTTGACTCAACACAACTTCAGGACAGTTCATCCCAACATCCAGACGCTACAGCTAACAGCTTGGGAGATCCCATGAATAACCTCAACCTACCTCTTTCCAAGGAAGTTCAGCGGATACTGACAGAAGCCATACGACCATCCACCAGAAAGGTTTACTCAGCCAAATGGAAGAGATTCAGCATTTGGAATACTACCAAGGGCCATGATGCATCACTTTTGAGCATCCCACTCATCCTGGAATATTTGGCAGATATGCTACATAATGGACTCTCATACTCCTCTATAAAAATACATGCTTCAGCTATCTCAGCTAGATACGACACTGATCCACCTGTGTTTTCACATCCTTTGTTAAGGCAATTTCTTAGAGGAATCAAGAATATAAAGCCCCCACGAAAGGCACCAGTACCAGCTTGGGACCTCAACTTTGTACTAGAAAAATTGACTCTACCTCCCTTTGAGCCAGCAGCTTCTGTGGATTTACAATTTCTTTCCTGGAAGACAGCTTTCCTGTTGGCCATTACCTCAGCAAGGAGGGTTTCGGAATTACAGGCCCTAATGGCTATACCACCGTTCATAACTTTTCACAGAGACCAGGGTCTCCTTACGAACCAACCCTACCTTTCTCCCAAAAGTGGTATCTAGGGTCTCTTTAAATCAAGCAATTCACCTGCCTACTTTCTTTCCCAATCCTGAAAAAAAAGGGGAAATACTGTTGCATACCTTGGACATTCACAGACAACTTCGCTACTACCTGGACAGAACCAAGACCAGTAGGAAGTCTGATCAGCTTTTTGTAGCTTACGCCCCTGGAGTACAAGGAAAAGCAATTTCAAAACAGACAATTTCAAAATGGATTGGACATTGCATCAGATTCTGTTATTCCTTCCATGGAAAGAGTGTGCCAGCCAATGTCAGACCATACTCCACCAGAGCTACAGCCACCTCTACAGCATTCTTAAGAGGGGTGCCTACAAAAGACATTCTAGAAGCTGCTACATGGAGCTTCATGCATACATTTTCCAAACACTACAACCTGCCTCTATATTCCAGATCCAGAGCAGGCTTTGCTTCAGCAGTCCTGCAGGGATTGATAGCTACACCATCCTTTTCTTAGAGCATTCCACCTCCCCCAGCTAAGCTATGGTATTCAACCCATATGTTATGACTGCAGTTGCATTCTTGAAGGACATAGTACAGTTTTGTACCTACCATAAATGTAGATGTCCGATAGATATGCAACTGCAGTCGGTTTTCCTCCTCCTTCCCTCTATCCTTTGGGTCCACTCCTATCCCTGTTATCCTTAGCTGGGGATATCTGTTATGGTGTATCTGTTTATTGCTTATTTATTTGTCTGGAAACCTGTTTTATCTTCCAATTTGATTACAGCCTTCCTTGGAGGGCACCTGGCATCTCGGGTAAGAAACACTGAAGAAGATGGCATCGGCTGATGCTTATGTACTCCAGCCGCTCTGACGTCGGAGAGAAATGCAACATCAGCCGACGTCGGACCCAGACTTTGGAATCCGGCCGACCGAGGGCTGCCTGAGGCAGGACAACCCATATGTTATGACTGCAGTTGCATATCTATCGGACATCTACATTTATGGTAGGTACAAAACTGTACTATTCTCTATTTAGCTCTTCAGAGACAGTTAGACCACTTTTTCATGCTTGTTTCAGCTATTCTCTACCTTTCATCTTCAATGACAGAGCTAACTACTCAGTTGTTAAGGTGCAATTGGCTGCCATTTCAGATTTTCACACTGGTGTGGATCTTCATTAGTTTCTCTAAAGTTATGTAAAACCTTCCTTAAGGGGGGAGCCAACTGCTCTGCCCTCCCATAAAAGATCCTGTACCTCAATGGGACCTTACTCTGGTTCTTCAGGCCCTTACTCAGCCTCCCTTTGAACCATCAGCAAAAAACAAGTTAAAATTTTTGACCTGAAAATGCATTTTTCTAGTGGCCATTACCTTAACTAGATGGGTATCAGAATTTCAAGTACTTTCTTTTCAACCACATTATCTGATTTTTCACAAGGATGGGGTGTCACTTCAGACTAGCTTTTCCTTTCTACATAAGGTGGCGACAAAAGCTAGTTTCGGTCAGTCAATCAATTTACCAGTCTTCTTTCCAAAATTCTCTAATAAGATGTTCATAGACAGCTCAGATTTTACATTCACAGAAGTAAAGATTTCAGGAAGTCAGAACAACTGTGTTTGCATCCTTTTCTAAAGTTAAATATAGCACAGCAGTGTCAAAATGACCTTAGCTCAGATGACTCACTGATTGCATCACATTTCTTTACAAAATCAAAGGTCATTACCAAAACAAATCCTAAAGCACATCTCACCAGGTCTATGGATTCATAATCTGCTTTCTAGTCTAAATCATATATAGATGACATCTTTGCAGCTGCTGTATGGTCCAACACTCATACTTTTATAGCTCATTGCAAGTTGGACAGATCTAGGAATAAGGCAGCTTTTGGCTATGCAGCACTCTGGAATATCTTTCCTTGAGGACCACCCAGGATCACTCTAGCTGGGAACTCTGTCCCATCAGTTGATGAATGGGGAAAAAAGACATCAGATATTATAGCTATATACTCACCATAACTCTGAATCAGTGTTGCTGTTTTTGTACTTCCTCATCTTCCAACCACCATTCCCCCTTTCCCTTTTTGTCTGTATCTATCTTGGTATAACCTAAGGAATACTCCTGAATAACCTCTGCTGTGTGGGATGCAGAGTCTCCTTATCTGATTTATTCATTTCCCACCAATTTACCTTTTGTATTACTTACTCAGAAATACTATGGGCTACTTATTCCATTTTTGGCATTGTGTTTGATATCTTGAGGGCAAACGTGATCAGAAGTAAATTCCATACTTCAAAATAACCACAAAACTAACCCTAAAAAATTCTGGAATACTATCACTACCCTCCTCAATCCTGGCAAAAAAGACAAGCCTTGCCCTGATCCTAATGCCTCTGATCTGTCCTTGGCCACCCAATTAACTCTTTCTTTGTCGACGCTATAGCCACATCCTTTCCCAATGCACTAGTTTCACCTCCTCCTCTCTCTTCCTCCCAAAACACCAACTCTCAACCCCCCTTTGCAATCAAATGTATTCCTATCTCCACCATTAAAAAAACCTTGAAACCATGTTCAAATGCCCCTGATGACCTTCCTTTCTACTTCCTAAAATAGCTGCCAGTGCCATCGCCGTCCCCATCTCTATTCTAATAAATCGGTCAATCCAAGAAGCCTATGTACCCCTTCTCTGGAAAAAGGCCTTTATCATTCCCTTTCACAAAGAGGCCAACAACAACGACATTCCTATTTCCGACCAATTACCATCTATCCCCTATCTCTAAAGTTCTAGAAAAATGTATTCACCTACAACTATTACCCCACCTCTTAGACAACCACCTACTAACCTCCACACAACACGGATTTCAACATGGTCACAGCACCACTACCGCTCTCCTCCCCTTCCTCGAATCTATCAGTAAAGCTCAAGACTTCGGCTGCTAAGTATGTACTCTCCTTCTTGATTTATTCAAGGCCTTTGATACTATTTCACATAATCTTCTCCTGTCCAAACTCTCTAATCTCAATCTATCCATCCCTTCCATCAACTGGTTCTCCAGTTACCACTCTGACAGACAGCAAGCTGTCAAATGGAAAAACTACACTTCCTTCCTCCTTAATACTCTTATAGGTGTACCCCAGGCTTCCATATTAGGTCACATACTGTTTTACACTTTCATAAATGATTTCCACTAGAGCATCCCTAATGCTAAACTTATCCAATACGCAGATGACTCTAAGATCATCTGCTCTGCCACTTCCTTCTCCAATCTCATAAAATTAACTCAAGATGCCTTCTCTTCTACAAAGCTCTGGATGTTAACCACCTAGCACTCAACACTTCAAAAACCAACAAATACCATTATAAGACAAGAACTCTTTCTCCATAACCAGCCAAAGCAATACCTCTTTTGAAGTGGTCACCCATACAAAACTTCTAGGAGTCCTTATTGATGAACAGTTAAAATTTGATACTCACCTACAAGCTAATATAAAGAAAACCCACAAAAAACATAATATGCTTTACTGCCACCGCTGCTATCTGACTCCCTCTACTAAGTTTGTTCTCTCTACCACCTACCTCATTCCTTCCCTCTTGTATGGTGCCCCATTTCTTACTAACCTTCACTCTTCTCTAAAGACAAAACTGTCTTCCTGTTACAACAAAATCTCTAAGTTTGCTACCGGCTATAAATCCTCCTCCCACCACTGCAATGCCCTTCACAAACTAAATTGGCTAGAACTGCCCAACTATTTATCCTATATTCAACTAACTTATGCTCATAAACTTATCTTCAAACCCTTCCTCTAACCTTCCCTCGCTTCCTGCCTAAAAATGCATCTGCCAGATCCAATAAGCAGAACCTGCTTGAACCACACAAACCTGCTTGCTGACCAGGCAAATATCTGTTATCCTTTTCTCTAGCATGCCTTTGGAACTCCCTGACACCACTTATTCATACCACCCATAACCACTCCACCTTTAAGACCTTCCTGCTCCCACCCCCCCATGAATCCCCACTATATCACCTTCTTTTCATATTCCCCCACTCTCACGCTGATCTCCACTATTTCTTATCCACCATTCTCTTCACTTATTACTTATTCCCTACTTTTTCTTACATTCCCTCTTTGCTTACATCAAGACTTAAAACCTCTTATTCCCCTGTTTAACTATAAACGTAATATGCCGTGTGAGGCTCTCTGCCACCACTGTTATATTCCAATGGGTTAGCTACTTTATTTATGGATATTCACTAATGATTTTCATATTTTTTGAATTCCATTGCAAACTGTAATTTTTATACTATGTAATGTCTGTTCTTATCTGTATAATAACATGTGAATGTATTGATGTGAAGTTGTTCAATCTCGCCTTCATTCTTACTGATGGGTTCGGAGCCGATCTTCGGCTCCGAGCTGGCCAATTTGAAAAGCTCTAAGTCTCTAACAGCTCAAAGCCCTATCCCACAATGCACCTCTACTTTCCCCAGATCTAGTTTGCCTTTGCAAATGATCTTGCATTTCTCTACAGCTCAGGCCGTTGGAGAGGTTAGTTTACTCTTTTGTGCAAAATTTTCAAAATAATCTTATATTTAATTGTTATTTAGACTTTACATAAGCTTGTGGTTAGGACAGTTTATCTGTTTTTTTTTACAGATTATCTCTCTTTTTTGGTCATAAAACCATCTCTTCTCGTTTGGTGGGTGTTGGCCCCCTTTTTTTTCTGTCTGTTTTTAGCCGTTAGGCTTATTTGCCCTATCCTTCAGCCAAGTTAGGCTTTTGCAATTTTCTGCAATTTTTTGTTAGCCGGTTAGGCTCTTAGCTTTTTGTAGGCTGTTTTCTGTTATTTACCTTAGCCTATTTGGCTTATTCTGTGTTTGCTAGAGACTTTTAGGAATCCGCTACAGTAAGCTGCCTTTTTTTGTTCTTGTAGCCGGTTAACAGTATATTGTTGTTTTTCTTTACTGATGTACTGTATTGTTGTTGCTATGTCTGAAAAGGCAAAATCAGGGTTCAAAAGATGCCCTAAATGCAATCGGAAGATGTCTGTAACTGCCCACTCCACCTGTGTATATTGCTTGGGAGAGGTCCATCTCCAGGAGGTTTGCTCCATTTGCCATGGTTTCTGTGCTAGAGTTTTGGCTGAAAGGAAACATAAGTTAGTGGAGCATGGATTGATTAAGTCTGCTTTTCAATCAGACTTGGATTCTGCTCTGGGAAAACCAAAACCTTCTTCACCAGCTTCTTCAACTAGTTCAGGTCCCAAGGGCTCTTTGGTTCTGAAATCATCCAAAGCTCCTGTCTTGGCTCCATTGTCATCGGAACTGACCATACAGTAGTGGGTAAGAGTCGGTCCCCAGTCTTGGAACCGCTATCTCCTTCCTTGAGATCCCCAATTCTGGGTTCACCGGCTCTGTCAGTGGTTTCCTCTTGGGCTTCCTGACTGTTTGATTCGGACGTGGATCGAGTGGTATGGAGACTTTTACAGAGTCCAACGCTAGCTAAAATTCTGTCGGCTTCGACTCAAGCAGCTTCAGAACTGACAAAGTCCTCTCCTGTTGTTTCTGCTCCTCCTCAGACTCAAATTGAGACATCGGAGCCAGACGAGGCTATTCAGTCGTTTGTGGAACCGTCAGTACCGACACTCACTTCTGACCTATCGGTACCGACAACCCTGATGTCCTCTGCTCCGGCAGTGGAATCTGGGAGCAGACACTCTCCTGTCGGTTCTTGGGGGGGGGGTGGAGTTGAACTGATACATGTGTTCCGACTCTTCCCCCTTGGGCCTTCGGGGTGGATGATTTCAGCTCCTACCTCTGGCTCAGAGCCGGCAGTTCTGATGCGGGAGGTGTCTTCAGACCCGGGTGCTTCCTTGCATCGGAGTCAATAGTGCCTTCGATGCCATGACGAGGGCTTTGTCCCCCCAGACTGCCACAACCTCTGATATGGCTATCTCCTCCCGGAAAGTGCCTGAATCTTCTCCATTACTGCAGAGCCATTGTAAGTGTAGGGACCCAGAACCTCAGGATGCCCTTTTGGGGGAACCCTGTTCTTCAGAAACCTCCCCAGAAGTTCCCACTGAGGAAGTCCCTCGGAAGAGGTTATGTAAGAGGAGACATTTAGATTCCCTCCAGGAATCCATCATATCAGACACTGATTTGGAGGTATCGGAAGGGTCCCCAAGGTCCCCCTCTGAATATATCTCCTTTGGGGATATCCTTGAGATCCTTAAGCAGAGGGTTGACTGGCAGCCCCTGAATCCTACCGAGGATGAATCGGTGCTCCTGAAGGCTTTCGGGTCTCGACCCTCCACTTCTTGGGTGTCTCCACCCTTCGATGAATTGATGGATCTTTTGTCTCGAAGGGCGTGGTAGTCATGGGATTCTATGGACCCTGTCCCTAGGAGGCCCAATAAGTACATTTCAGCTCCTTAAGATAAGTCCTTCTTATCCAAGCCCATACCAATTGATGCCATGGTGGGGGTGGCAGCCACTAAGAAAGAGATGTCTGAGACTTCTACGTCTGTCCATCCTCCTAATGTTGAATCTAGGATCATGGACAGATAAAGTGCATGTTCTGTTCTATGACCTTTGCCCTTCGGTCATTGAACTACCTAACCCACTTCACAAGGCTTCAGAGAGATCTCCTGAAGGAGCTTGGAGATACTCTCCAGGGTGCAGTAGCCAATTCAGTGGCGGACAAAGTGACATCTCAGCTTGCTACCCTCAATTCCATCGTAAACTCTTCCATGCGCCTAGTGTCTTACGCAGTTGATGGAACGAGTAGGGCAGCAGGTACAGGAATTGCTCTGCGAAGACATTCCTGGATGCGCTTATGTTTTTTTTGCGGAACCTTTTAAGTCGTCGTTTGTGAATGCCCCCTTTGATGGTTCTTCCTTGTTTGGACCAAAAGTTAGAGACCCTCACCAGATGTAAGCAAGGCGGTAAGACTCCATCTGCTGTAGGAGTCCATTTTTCTACCCCTACTAGACCTTATCTTAAAGGTCAACGGGGAGGGAAAATGTGGTTCTGTAAGACCCAAGGAGCCTTTCTGAACTCACAAGGTAAAGCCTCTTCCACTTGCAGAGGAGGAGGCAATGGTGGAAGACGATGCCCATGTGGCAGAGGGGGTCCGCAGAACCAGGGTGACAGGGATCAATTCCTTAAGAAACCCTATCAGCGCTCCTGAAAGGAGGCCCGAATGTCCTGCTCTGGAGGCAGTTGGGGGACGTTTGTCTTTGTACCAAGGCCCCTGGCTAAAAATCTTGCAAGACCGTTGGGTACAAAACGTTATATCCAGAGGATATTTCATCCCCTTTCTTTCACAACCCAGACCAACAAAAGGAATCCCAGACATTCCACCCAGTCTATGGGATGTGGCATCCATAGAGATCCAAAAACTATTGCAAAAAAAGAGTCATCCAGTCAGTCCCAGAAGACCAGCAAGGATCTGGAACCTACTCAAGATTCGTTTTGGTGCCAAAGAAGACAGGGGACTGGAGACCTAATTTGGACCTCAGCAGACTCAACAAATATGTGGTAAAGATGAAGTTCCAGATGGTCACGCTTCAGTCCATACTCCCCTTCTTAGGGAGGGACAATTGAATGTGCTCTATAGATCTCCAGGATGCATACTACCATACCAAAATGGCCAGGCCATCCAGGGATCATCTGCGCTTCAGGCTGGGAGCCAGTCACTTCAGTTTCAGGCCCTGCCGTTTGGTCTCACTACAGCCCCTAGAGTGTTTGCCAAATGCTTAATATTGAGAGTAATGATACTCATTGTACTGATTTTAGTATCAAATTAGTGATTTTTTTTTTACTATAATTAGTTCACTGGTTCTTGCTGATGGCAGAAGAAGCCTAGTTGCTTTCTATTGAAATTTAAAAAAGTCAGTAGTAAGTGCCCACAAGCATTATTCTAAAATCGAACTCCAAGCAGTTGTAGCTACCAGAGTCATTCCTGTTAGTACCATGTATCAGCATTTACGCAAAACTTCTCTAGCCAGCCTGAGTGAGATGGGTATCCTGAGATGGTGTAAGGATTGTCTCTTGCTGTCTTATGATCATCTGTTACTCATACAGCATAAAACGGTGTGTGAGAGATGTACATACAGTGGATATAAAAAGTTTACACACCCCTGTTAAAATGCCAGGTTTTTGTGATGCAAAAAATGAGACCACAATAAATCATTTTAAAACTTTTCCCACCTTTAATGTGACCTATAACCTGTACAATTCAATTGAAAAATAAACAAATCTGTTAGGGAAAAATATAAAAAATAAAAAACGTACAATAACCATAAGTGTGCACACCCTTTAACTAATACTTTGTTGAAGCACCTTTTGATTTAATTACAGCATTCAATCTTCTTGGGTCCACACCTGCCATCAATTAAAGAGACTCTGATTAACCTCAAATAAAGTTCAGCTGTCCTAGTAGGATTTTCTTGACATTTACTCAGTTGCCTGCTACAGCAAAAGCCATGGTTCGCAGGGAGCTTACAAAGCATCAAAGGGATCTCATTGTTGAAAGATATCTGTCAGAAAAAGGGTACAAAAAAAATTCCACAGCATTGGATATACCATGGAACACAGTGAAGACAGTTATCAAAAAGTGGAGAACATATGGGACAACAGTGATGTTGCAAAGAACTGGAGGTTCCTCCAAAATTGATGAAAAGACAAGATAAAAACTGGTCAGGGAGGCTGCCAAGAGACCTACAACAACACTGAAGGAGCTGCAGGAATTTCTGGCAAGTACTGGTTGTGGACTACATGTGACAACAATCTCCTATATTCTCCATATGTCTGGGCTGTGGGGTAGGGCTGCAAAACAGAAGCCTTTCCTTGCACAGAAAAACATCCAGGCCCAGCCAAAATTTGCAAAACAATACATCACATCTCCCAAATGTATGTGGGAAAATATATTATGGTCTGATGAGACCAAGGTTGAACTTTTTCCCACAATTCCAAAAGGTACATTTGGCACAAAAACAACACTTTGCATCACTAAAAGAACACCATCCCCACGGTGAAACATGGTGGTGGCAGTGTCATGCTTTGGCATTGCTTTTCTTCAGCTGGAACTGGGGCTTTAATCAAGGTGGAGGGAATTATGAACATTTCCAAATACCAGTCACTTTTGGGCCAAAACCTTCAGGCGTCTGAAGCTGAAGAGGAATTTCATGTTTCAACATGACAATGACCCCAAACATACATCCAAATCAACAAAAGAATGGCTTCACCAGAAGAAAATTAATGCTTTAGAATGGCACAGCCAGAACCCAGACCTAAATCCAATAGAAAATCTGTGGGGTGACTTGGAGGGCTGTGCGCAAGAGATGCCCTCACAATCTGACAGACTTGGAGTGCTTTTGCAAGGAAGAGTAGGCAAATATTGCCAAGTCAAGATGTGCCATGCTGATAGACTCCTTCCCAAGAAGACTGAATGTTGTAATTAAATCAAAAGGTGCTTCAACAAAATATTAGTTTAAGGGTGTGCACACTCATGCAACCAGTTTATTGTACGTTTTTTATATTTTTTCCCTAACAGATTTGTTTGTTTTTCAATTGAATTGTACAGGTTATAGGCCACAGGCAGTAGTTAGAGCTGTATGTGGCAGAGTTAAAGATGTTAATATTTGCACTGGGTGTGACGAGGGTGGACAGGAGTAGGAATAAGTATATTAGAGGGTCACTCCAAGTAGGAAGGTTATAGATAAAACCAGAGAGGCAAGATTACGTTGGTTTGGACATGTGCTGAGGAGGGATGCAGAGTATATTGGGAAAAAGATGCTAAGGCTGAAGCTGCCAGGTAACAGGAAAAGAGGAAGGCCTAAGATAAGGTTCATGGATGTGGTGAGAAGAGGACATGCAGGTGGTTACCAGAAAGACCCTGTATACATCATGCAGGTATCAATGACTTCAGGTGTACCTGTCTGGATTATACAAAGAGAGACATGATGGAACTCTGACTGTGTGTCCAGGGCATGTATGAGCCTAGCATTGAGCTGCATTCTACCTACTGCATGGATGATGCTGCAGTATGATCAAAAAACAGACGTCAGTAATTGGCTTAGTTTTTGGTGTCATACAAAGGGGGTCCAATATTTGCCAGCCTAGGAGGATATGATCAAGAGACCATGCTGCTTCACCAGAGATGGCCTGCATCTGTCTCCTGTAGGATTTCAATTATTGGCAAAGACATTGTCCACCTCCACAGAGCCTTTTTTAGGCAATGCCAGCCTGCTAAACCTACTAACATAATGAAACAAACAAGGAAAATATGAAGGTGTTACTGTTCAGTGTGAGGAGACTGAACAAGAAACCCCACTCCGTATAAGTCTTTCTCACCCTGGAAGACGACGACATCTGTGCAGTGACTAAGACTTGGCTTAAAGTAATGGAGAGGACTCCAGCTGTGGAGGACTATAATGCCTTACACACATTTAGACAAACTACTGCACAAGAGGGGAAAGTGGAGGTGTGTTAGTCTACATTCAAAAGAGACTCACCATCAAGGTTAGTAAAGCAGCATCATGTCCAAATAACCATCGGAAAGGTTCTGTGCCATGTATTAGCAAGATATAGAACTCTGCATCTATGACTAAAGAAAGGCACAAGACCTATCTCAGCTAGAATCACTCAGTAGTAAACACCAGTACCATTTGTTATATGATCTAAACTTTCCAACTATAGACTGGGAAACCTCCACTACCACTACTGCACAAATACAGAGATTCCTAGACTTTGTCAATACAAATGCCCTGGAACAATTAGTTGGAGTACAAACTAAGGGGAATAAAGTCTTGGATCTTATTACTAATATGAGACATCTTGCACCATCCCTTATGCATCTTCATCACTTGTTAGGTATGAACATGAAGCAGTCTCTGAAGTAAAACTGAAATCAGAGGCCCCTTCCATCCAAGGTTTCTTTAGAAATTTCTTTAAGACAAACTATCTACTCTTGAGTAATACACTGGCAAGCTTCAAATCCCCACCAAACCCAGTTAACTCCACTGAATATGTTGAAATGTACACCACCACCATACTATACAAGCATGTAAACAGCTGCATAGATGCAGCTGTACCCCATAGCAACAAAACCACATGGTCAAACTGTACTATTAACAAACTTTATGTTGAGGAAAATAATTTTCACCAAAAGTAAGAAGAATATTTCCCAGAATGTTAGAGCCTTTGTCACTGAAGTAAACAAACGACTCAGGAGCTTAATAAAATTCACCAAAGCTAAGTGTGAGGCTAAAATAGATACCCAAGCCTCAGTCACAAGATATTTTATAATTATGTTCGTAATCTCAAAAGCACAATGTAACAATGCACTGAGCTGACTGTGAATGATGTTGCATACACTGAGGCTGAATATACTGGCGGATAAATTTAGCCCCAACTTTACCTCTGTCTCTCTCCCTTCCCTCTGTCCCTCAAGATATACCTGAAACTAGCTCACCTCAAGCAGTGACACAAGACCAGTTCCTAAAAGTGCTACAAAAACTAAAAATACTGCATTGATGGGTCCTGTCAGTAACCCTGGATGTATCTTGAAATAGCATGAAGCATGATTTAGCCTCTCCTGTAACAACACTGTTCAGTTTCAGCCTCCGTACAGGTTTTGTACCAAGTGAATGGGGGAACAAATGCAGTCATTCCTTTGCATAACTGAGAATGTTCCACAGCCCCAGGCAATTACAAACCCATAAGTCTGATTAGCCCAATATGCAAAGCCACAGAAAGACTTATCGTGCAATTAATCAGGACATAGGGAAGCTCTGAACACTGCACTCATCTCAGTTTGGATTTGTCAAGAGCAGGTCATTATTACTCATCTTGATTGATTTTTTGAAAGGTTGCCAAAGCAATGTTTTATGGCAAAATGTTACACACCACATATCTCAGCTTGGCCAAAGCTTTTGAGACTATTCCCCACTCAGGCAGAGTAGAAAAGCTAAATAAACTTGGAATAAACCCCCATGTCACCCACTTGATTGCCATCTGGCTCACAGATAGGATGCAGGTCATCAAAATAGATTAAGCTACTTCCACAAAGAGACCAGTCACCAATGGAGTCTTCCAGTGTTTTGTGCTAGGACCAGTCCTGTTTGGCATCTACTTTTATGAAGTTAAAGCCAATACCAAAGGACACTGGCTAACTAAGTTTGCAGATGACTGTAAGCTAGGAGCAGTCCCTTAATCCCCAAATTACTTACCCATCCTGCAGGAAGGTTTGTCTCAAATAATATCAAAATCATAGTCTGAAACTAAATGCCAAAAGTGCGTTATTGTATCCTTTGGGAGGTTCTGCACCCCAGGTAACTTCCATGTTGACAATACGTCCCTAAGAGTTGACATAGTTGTCCAGAATTTGGGAACTTATGTGGACAGTAACCTAACTTTTAACCAACGTGTGTGCTGTTGTAAGAAAGTTGGTCTATACTGCACAGCTTATAAACAAAGGGATTGTTTCTAGGTCTAGGGATGTTATTGTCCCCCTTTACTCATCCTTCATTAAGCCAGTCATTGAATATAACGCCCATTTTGGCATGTATTTGTCCAGACACATGCAACAACTAGAACACCCACAGAGATACCTTACTAAAAGGATACAAGGTTAAGCAATATATCCTATATGGGACCAACTCATAGCCCTGTCACTGTACTCAGTATCCTACAGACTGCAAAGAGGTGACCTGTAACTAGCATACAGTGCATCCTCCGACCCATTATTGATAGATTTACTGCATCAGAAATACTTGGTTTAGGGATCTAAACCTCTTCTGCAACATCAGCAGAATTTTTTGAAGGGACAGGTATATTTTTACAGATGGTACTGTTGCTGTGGAACAGACTCCCTGCCCACATAAAACAAAGCTCATTCCTGTCCATTTTCAAGAGCAATTTAAATCTATGAATAGGAAATGGAAAATTTACCCCAGCACTGCCTCATGTACTACTAATGGACAGAGACAGCTCCTAAGTGCTTTAGCTCATGCATGGGTCTCCTCAATTATATATGGTATGATCCCAGTTGTTCTTATTAGGGGGGATATATAATTATCAACCATGAGCTTGATCAGGCCAATCTATAACCAAATAGGATAGATTATTTCAAGCTCAAAAAGGGATACTGGCTAGGCTTAAAATGTCCTGCAAGGGCAGTTCGCTCTAGTACTTACCTGTGAACGTCCAAGGAGGACATAGAGGAATTTTGGGTCATCCCTTCCATGACCTGGACCTGTTTTCAAGGATGTTATTTATGCAGCCTGGTAATAACAGGCACTAATCTTTGATGTCTATAGAAGGAGGATGCCTTCTATGCCCACTGACTGAGTCGAGTGACTCTCACCAGACATCTTAGCATGGTCTGTTAAGTGATATCCATGTTTTAATACAGGATTTAAGACCATAGCATATTGTTACCTTGCCACCGCCAAGGAGTCTAAATCAGTGGACAGACTGCTGTAAGATGTTTTCCTTGCCATGCTGTGGCTTGGATCCATTGGCTTTTTGTCTCATCTGTCCAGATTTCACTGCTTTCTAGTGGATAAGGCTGTGGAAAATCTTTCAGCCCTTCCTTAGTCTAGGCTCAAGAAGAAGCTAATCAAGACTATTTCTTTGGCTTCAGTAGTTGGCTGCCATTTGGCTTATTGTAACTTTGATTGCACTGATGTCTTGTTAAGTATGGTTAGGCATGTAGCTTTGGGGAATGGAACTTTGGCTTCTTTGAGGAGATCTGTTTGGTTAACCCTCAGAGGTCCTACTGTATAACTTCCAGAATAGAATAAGTGCCCTCATGTGTCACACGATCCTACCCAGCTATAAAAGTTTTATTGTCTTGGGCTGCCCTGGCAGGGAGAAACATTGTTTATGCAGGGAGGACCATCTTAAAAGTGTGTTCTTAACATGGTCATCAGCAAACACATTTTAGAATCAATCATTGTAGCCTTTGCTGATGGAGCACCACTCAGGAGCCAAGTTGTCTCTACAGAGCCCTGCAGGCATATTTAGAGTGTACTACTTAAATGACCTCTTGTGGAATGAAGGCAGAGGTGTTACTTCCTCCTTATTAATGGCTTGAGTAAGACATGTTTCATTCTTATCATGAATCTTGCTGACTTTAACATAGATGTCCAGTATATTAGTCTGCAGATGATGACTCTCAAGGTCATCATGCCACAGCAACTTCAGGTCAGTTGGATCATGTTATTAGACATGAAGGAGTCTGTAGTCCTTAAAAGATGGTCCTTCAGGTCACTTTTGGTGAGCACATCATTTAGTGTGAAATCGTGCATTTTGAGTTATACTCTGCTTTTTGTGTGTTTATCAAGGAGCTAACCAGAATTGCAGAGGTCTACTCTTGCTGCAAGGGACTTCATGGTAGGATCCTGAAATTAATGTTGCCATGATTGCAGTCCATTTGAGGGCACTGCAAAATGGAAGACCTCTGTTCTGATTTTATCTTAGACGATTGCCTTAATTGACACAGAGCTGACTGTCTAGTGTTAGTAATCCTTGCCTATGGAACTATCACAGAAATTCATATTATTGGCACCAGGCATGAGGGTACAACACAGGAAATATCAGAGGGTTCAATCCTATGTGCTTCCTAGGCTTTACAGTGGCCACAATCTTTGGTTGCTTTCACTCACACCTGATGATGCAGATATTAGTGTGGATAGTGGTGGCAGAATGACCACACACAGACAGACCTTCTGTTGTTAGATACTCATTGCTGGGCCCTGTGCTAGACAGTTCCCATCAAAATCGGGTTATGCTCTTTCACACAGCCAAACCCATTGCAGTTTCTGATTTCACTTGTTTTACTCACAATATTGGGAGGCCATCGTAGTTACTCCAAGATCCAGGAGATGGGGCATCAGTCTTATTGATGATGGTTTTGACAGGAAAATTGCTTCAGGACAGAAAAGAAGTCCATCGTGGGTTATTTGAAGAACAAGGAAAATGCAGTAATTCCTCCATATGTTGAGAGGTGATGCACATCTTTCAATTGAAGACAGAGTCTTGACTGGTTCAAGTTTTCCAGTTGAATTACAGCCCAGAAGATGAAATCTTACCTATTTTGTGAGTGCTGTTTTGCCCCACTTCCTCTCAGTGTAACAGGGCAAGAGGGAGATGGCTGTGTGAGACAAGTTCTGCATTGTGAGGCATGGGAGATTTCTGTAGCCTTCCAACCATTTCCCTTGATTCTGTATTTCAAAACAAAATTCAGAAATGAAAGACCAAAGCTTATTTTTATAACATCTGGGCACAAGGGAATTGATGTGATTTGTAGGCTAACAAAGATCCAAGCAGTTCATGAAACCTGATTAAAATCCAGGAAGTTCCTCTAGGTGTGGAGTGAGACTTCTGTGTCTACTGCATGGAAGACATAGCTTCTTTTTTATATCCTGTTATCTTTCCATACATGTTGTCTGAAACTTCAGAAGGTTTTGAAGAAACCACAAGGCCTTCTTCTTGGCATGTGTTCCCTGGCAAGTGGAGCAGACTCTTCATTTGAGCACAGTGGGATCCTTTGCCACCTGGGTTCAGTGTGGAGATGCTGCTTGACATATCATAGCACCTGTATGATTTGAGTCTCAGCTATATGAAAGTGTAGGTACATGTGCCATCTATTTCTGCCTATCCAGGACTTGTGGAGGGAAGGTCATACAGTTCCTTAAATGTGTTTTGCATTTCTATCTACATTTAATGAGCCTTCTGTTCTTGGGACATAATTGACAGGCTAGCCTGTCCCCTGCTTGAATTCACTGACTCGGTGTCCTTAAAGTTCATCTTGGAGAAGTATTTTCTTGGTGGCAATTACTTCTGCCTGCAGAATCTCAAGAGCTTCAGGCCCTTACCTCTAAAGAACTGTATCTAGTCTTTCATAAGGGTTGAGTGTCCCTTAAGACCAATCCAGTTTTCAAAAGTGGTAGCAGAGCTGTCTTTAACTCATGTCATACACAATGATGCATCCTCTATTCCTTTGTGGTAGAAATTAAGAAAAACTGGGAACAGAATGTCTTTTACATCCTGCAGTTCATAGGTTCATAGATTCATACTAGGCTATCTGCCCTAGGGCATTTATAAGCCTAGCCAGAGTGTGTGTGGCTTTCACAACCCCTTAGGATGAGAATACTATACCCATTAGTTTGCTGTGCCTCTGTCCAGCAGTGACACAGAGATGATTCCCGGGGTAAGCCTACGATCTCCCATCCACTCGTCAAGATTTCTCTTGAACAGAGTCAGTGAG
This sequence comes from Protopterus annectens, assembly GCF_019279795.1. Classification (NCBI taxonomy): domain Eukaryota; kingdom Metazoa; phylum Chordata; order Ceratodontiformes; family Protopteridae; genus Protopterus; species Protopterus annectens. The sequence goes on from NC_056731.1 coordinate 60,912,356, forward strand.
GGGCTCTGCCTCACATGGACTGGGATTCTGTTCCATAGTGTAGGGAGTCTCTGGGTGATGAATCTGTCCCTCCAGCACGTCCTATTTATATCCGTGTTGAGGTTTAAGTCTCTTGCTCTCGTGGCTCTGGTGGATTTGGAATTTTTGAGGTGGAGCATGTCCATTAATTCCGGGTTGAACATGGCCTTGTATGTCAGGCACAGATCACCTCTGAGCAGACGGTATGCGACTGAATAGAGCTGGGGTTTCTTCAGTCGGGCATCGTATGACATATGTTTGAGCCCCTTTATCCTTTTGGTGAGGAACTTTTGGGTCTTTCCAACTGCTGCAGGTGTCGGGTAAGGTACATTCCGAATGGGGCATTGTACTCAATCATTGGTCTGATAAGTGAAGAGTACAGGGGTACAATGACCTCTCCTGATCTGGATGTGAATCCCTTCATGATCAGGTGGGCAATGTAGAAGGTCTTCCTAACCACTTTGGCAATGTGAGTGTCAAAAGAGAGGTTACTGTCAACTTGGGTCCCCAGGTCCATGATAACTTCTTCCATGTTTAATGGATTACCACCTATGTGGTAATTAGGGGTTACCTTGTTTTTCCCAAAGGGTATGACTGTACATTTTTTGGCATTTAGCTTAAGGCCATGGCTCTGACACCAGTTATCCATTTCTATGAGACCTCTCTGGAGGATGTCTGTGTCTGATGGAGTGTCAATTATGGTGCCCAGTTTGCAGTCATCTGCAAATTTTGTCAGCCACAATCCCCATATGTTTGCCTGCACTTCAGAAAAATAAATGCCGAACAAGAGGGGGCCCAGGACTGAGCCCTGTGGGACACCGCTCGTGACCGGCTTAGAGTCTGACATGGCACCAGCAACTCTAACCCTGTGTGTTCTGTCCTTGAGCCAGTTTGCAACCCATCTTGTGACATATGGGTTTACATCTAAGCTGGTGAGCTTTTCTATGATGCCCGAGTGGGGTATTGTGTCGAACGCTTTTGCTAGGTCAAGGTAGGCTGTGTGAACTGCCTTACCCTCATCAATGGCCTTAGTGACTGTTTTGAAAAAGTCGACCAAGTTCAAGAGGCAGGATCTGCCCTTGACAAAGCCAAATTGGGTAGGATCCAGTGTCTGTAGGTCCCCAATGTCTTATATTTATGAGTTCCATTATGATCCTCTCCATAGCTTTGTAGACAAGGCTCGTCAAGCTTATGGGGTGGTAATTTCCAGGGTCCGTAGAAGCACCGCCTTTGTGGAGTGGGACCACAGTTGCCGTACGCCATTCTTTGGGTACGTATCCTGTAGTAAGGCTAAGATTAAACAGCAGCCTTATGTGTGGGTTTAGTTCCTCATTGAGTTCGTGTAGCACACAGCCGGGGACACCGTCCGGTCCCATTGATGCTGTGTTTTTTGCTTTACAGAGAGCAGCTCTCACCTGGGCATCTGAGATGTTTCGGAGGCTAGACTCTGGTGGGATAGATATTTCTCCTTTTGGGGGAGGGAGGGAGAAATTTGCACTGAACCTGTCTGCCAGTATGTTGGCAATGTCTGTGGGTTGAGTCATTTTTCTATCATTTTCGACTAATTCTGAGCATATCTGGGAGTTTCCACCCAGGTTTCTAACATAGCTAAAGAAGGCCTTATGATTGTCTTTTGTGTCATTAGCGATTTTTCTCTCAAAGTTGGCCTTGGATGATTTTATGAGTGATCGTAGTTTCTTGCTAGTATTGATCAGAGATGCCTTCCCTTTTAGGGATTTTGCTCTGTCATGTAGTAGCTTTCTCCTCTTGTTGTAGAGTTTGTTTATGGCTGGGGTCCACCAGACCGGGTGCCTGCCTTTGGTGGAAAGGGTCTTGATTTTATTAGGGATTGCTTGATCCATACATTCCTGGAGGTGCTCGTAGAAGGCATTTGTAAGGGTTTCAGCAGCGTGGGTTGTGGTTTCCACTGGCTCGGGGCCTTGAAGGATACCACTCCAGTCTTAAGAAGTGTGAAGTTTGCTTTTGAGAAGTTCTTCACTGTGGTCTTTTTGCTGGGGTGGGGGGGATGTGGATCTCCAATGAGATTAATTTATGGTCTGATCTCACCAATGAGGGATATACTTCCGGTGTGGAGCATTTTGTCCCCATGTTTGTGATGATCAGGTCTAGTATATTTTCTCCTCTTGTGGGAATGGTGACTAGTTGTTCCATAGCATTTGAGTTTATGAACTCCAGGAACCTTTGGGCTAGGGTGTTGGGGCTTGAGTAATGTTCCCAGTCTATGTTTGGGTAGTTGAAGTCACCCAATATGATGGTGTTTGGAGAGACATTCATACTCTCCAGTGTCTTCACGAAGGCTGTGTGGGTTTCCTGAGTTTGAGAAGGTGGTCTGTAGCATGCTACAAGCTGTAGGGCAGTTTTACCTATGGTTAATTGCACCTGGATGGTCTCCGATGCTTCATGCGTTGCCACTAACCTGGAGGTGTGGGTATCCTTTATGAATATGGATACTCCCCCTCCTTTTGTGGTTCAGTCCGGATTTTGGGGCCGGAACGCATGATATGAGGTATAACCTGATAGTGCTGGGGTGCTCTCAGGAGCCTTGAACCAGGTTTCAGTCACAGCACAGACATCGATGTTCTCCATATTGAGGAAGGCTTCGAGGGCATGCATCTTGAGGTTTAGACTTCTGGCATTGAGCAGTATTACCCTTAGTTTTTCTCCATTTTTGTTTTCTAGGGCGGTAGGTTTATCATTTGAGCCTTGCCTAAAAAAGGCACTATGGGGGTGGCAAGAGCCTTTGCCAATTTCCGGAAGCCCAGGGGTGACCAGGTGCAAGCCGTCCCTTGCGAAGCAGCGTGGCTTGTCAAGCATGTCATCCCAGGCAGACAGACATTGGATCCCCTTAGAATGACACCAGTAATTAAGCCATTTATTAAAGCTGATCATTTTGTCTCTGTATTGTGGCATCATTCTTGGTGAGGGTAGGATACTGCTCAGGGTCAGGGTTATACCGGCCTGGGCTACATAATCTGAGAGCTCCTCTATGTCTCTTTTCATGTAGTCCAGGGAGGTACGTCTCAGGTCGTTCACACCGGCATGGACAATGACTGAGTCATACTTGTACTTGCTGTGGAGTGACCTGAGTGCTTGTGTTATGTGGCGGATTCTAGTGCCTGACAGGCAGCTTACTGTGATCTTTTCCTTGTTCAGTCTGGTGAGTGGGAAGTCAGTGTGTCTGACTATGGAGTCACCTATAACAAGTGTGTCTGGCATTGTGTTTGGCCTTAAGGGCTGTGACTGTTTAGCACACTGACTTTGAGAACTATGTGTTGCATGTCTTATGTCTTGAGGTGGCAGTTGCTTGGGTGTCTGCTTTGGAGGCCTCTGTAGTTTTGGTAGATTTTTGATCAGTGCCTCCGAGTATGTCTTTGTGTGTTTATGTGTTTGTTTTGCAGTTGTGATAGTTCTATGTGAAACTGGGTTTGTGGTGTGCGTGGTTTCCTTCTCCTCCTGTCTGGTCTTGCCAGTCCTGAGTTGAGAGAGCTCAGCCTCCAGTTTGGCTATATAGTTGCATCTCTCACATGTATTTGTGTTCACATGTATTTGTGTTTTGTGGGAGAAGGAGTGGGTTGTCTGTGTACATGAGGCAATTGTAACATTGCCTCAAGATGCCCAGATTCACCAGCTGAACAGGAGAGGACACTAGCAACTGACCCTTCGACATGCTAGAAAAAGTGAAAAAGTTTGCTGTGTAACTGAGTCAGAAGGGACCTATAGGGAAATGGGTACTCAAGGGGATTCTAGGCTAATGTAGTACTAATGTAGTTGCATGATCAGCTAAGGTTCTGTCTAAAATTAATTCCTAATTCAAGTAAACATAACAGGTCTTCACCTTCTTTACCCTGGTAAGGGAATAGTTAGCAGTTGTCGGGTACTTTCATGATGTTGTTGCATTATCTTTTGCTCTCTGGCAACAGATGATCCATTAAAATGCCACTTTCAAAGGCAAATTCATTAGCTGCCATGGCTTTTTCCATTGCTTTCTTCAAGAGTCAGGTCTTGTTCGGTCCCTTTGTACTACAGAACACTTTCTAAACTTTCCGTTTTGGCTTGTTGGTACTTTTAATACTTGGAATTTTGTCCAGTCTTAAGACCAAGTGACAGTGGGTTCCTGAGGTTAGATAAAAGTAATTTCTTATGTTATCAGTTGATATTTGAGGGAACTCCTCTTTGTAGGTTATAAATACACTCAAACTGTTTCCCTGTGTCTTGACAGCTCCTCCATACTGCAGATGCTTATGGAGTTATATATGTCAGGCTGGAATATTTAATTTTTTTTTTATTTTATTTTGCTTTTTCTTCCAGGCTTGTTCATCTTCATGTAGTCAAAAAACCCTGTTCAGTGGAGGCATGAGGCGAAAAGCTCTAACATATTACAAACATTTTTAAACAGACAGACAGTAATATACATGAAGAGACATTAAATAATATATAATTACACATACATTTGCCAATTAGGTTACATTCATATGAAAGTAGAGGCAGCTGTTACAGTATAAAGTATGTTTTTGCATTAGTAGATGTTGAAAATTGAGTATTTGAAGAGGCATATTAGTGGGTTTTCAGATAGAGAAACAGATCATTTGATTAATACCTAGAAATTCATAGATATGAAAGTGAGGGAAGAAACCAGGTAGAGCAAAAAATGTTACTATTGTAGGTAAGAGATGAGGCTTTTAGGTTTAGAGACAACTTATACATATGGCTGTCATAAGGTTTTATTAGAAGTGTAGAGGTAAGTTCGCATTCTGAATGGATTTCAGTGGTTGTCACCTACAGTCTTTGATTATTTAGTATTTAGTTATACTGGTTAGTGATTTTTCTCTAGAGTTTAAAATTCTGTTGGGTGAGTAGTGTTGTATTAAGTTTTTAAGGACTATGCAGTTGTCTAGATTGTACAGAAATGTGTGCATTTTAATTATCCGAGAAAGAGCTATGTCTTGTGGTAGTTTTAACCAGTTTTATTCTCTGTGGGCTAGGCAGTGCTGTGTTCTGTTCTAATTAATTGCAAAGTTGGCTATTTTATTATAACATTGCACTCAAGTTTGGGCAGTTGCAAGGCTTGAAGGTTAGTGAATATTAGGTCAGCATAGAGGAGAGATTGCTGTAAGAATGTAGAGCTGCACATCTGCCTATGTCAGTGAGGTAGATTTTTTTTTTATTTTGTATAATGTGCCTAGTTTTTGATATGCTTTTTTTTAACCGACTGTAATACACGAAGGTCAAATTTCACTGGTCATCAGTGATGACACCCAATAATTTCATGTGGTTTACTTGTTCTATCCTGGTGGTGTTGACAGAGATCAGAGTGAATAGTGCTGTTTGTGCAGATATGAGTTTTATGGAGAAGAGCAGGAATTTCGTTTTTTTAGGGTCTAGAAGTAGTTTTGAATTTGTTAGCTATGTTTTAGTCCATAAGAAAGATTGTTGTGTAAGGTCTTGGAGTTTAGAGAGACATCTGGCAGGGCAGATTAGTGTATAGTATTTGGGTTTTGGACTAGGGTAGCATCTTCTGCAGCAATGTAGAGGTTATTGATGAATAAGTTGAACATATGGGGCCTAGTATAGATAGATCCTTGTGGGACACCAGTGATTACTGAAAAGAAGGTGGAGAAATACTTTTCCATTTAGCTTCTTGAGCTCCATTTCAGAGGTAGCTATGGAGCCGGTGGTGGTGAGCCCAAAGGATGAGAGTTTATGTAAGAGTTTCTGGAGGGAGCCTTATCAAAAGCTTTTAATAAGTCTAGGAAGATGGTGGAGAATAGGCTTCCACCATTTCTATGGGTGTTCACAGTATTAACAGAATTCAGCAAAGCAGTAATTTTGCTGTGATGATGACGAAAGACGTGTTGGGTTGAAGACTAAAGCCGGTTATGTATTAAATCGTTTATACGTTTCTTATGTATACATTTTTCTAATATTTTTGATGGCTAAGATAAAATAGTAATCAGTCTGTTGTTTGAAAGATCTGTATTGATTCCACCCTATGTGCAGTGGAGTATTGAATGATTTTTTTCCATAGCGAGCAGATTTTTTATTTTCAGATATGGATCAATTTATCAGAATTTAAAATTGGATATGCAATGGCCTCAGCTGCTGTTCTAAGTTATTTGCCAGGTAGATTGTCATGGACAGTTGTAATAGGCTTTTGTTTTTTTGAGGTATTTTTGGTAGTATCTGTGACAACTGGTTGAATGGAGAAATGCTGAAGAAATGTAATTGATTGAATAGGGATTTCAAGAGCTTGATTAGTCACCTGGTTGGTTAATGTCTGCACTGTCTGTATGAAGTGGGTGTTGAATTGGTTGATTATGCTTTCATTTTGTTTGTGTGTTTGGTGTTGGCCGTGTAGTGAGTGCTGGATTTAACAGTTTATTGATTTGAGGCCCAGAACAGTTTTCTATTATTAGTGTGTATGTTTTGATTGGTTAAGTAGTATTTTTTCTTATCTTTGGTGATTAGTTGTTTTGTATATATGTTATATATTCTTGTATAAAGTGTATGCATTGTTGTTTGTGATGATTTGCAGGAAATTTGTTTTTCCAGTAGCTGGAGAAGGGAGCAAGCTCACACAGTCAGACTTTGCATTTAGGTGCAGTCACCCATTCTTGCATGTGACATCACTACATGCCCTGGAAGGTTTAGACATGCCAATGAGCATTGGAGCTTCAGAAAAGTTAGAAAATTGGAGTAGGAGGAGGAATAATTTCAGTCATGAAGCCATTAAGAAGATCCTCTGTTTAATTTCTCCAATTCTTTTTGGTTTCTAATACCATGGTGGGAATGGACCCCATTCCTACATCAAAGTATGATTAAATTCATGAAATTAGTGTTGTTTCAATGTCCTTCCATATCACTGTTGCAGTATTCTTTATTAAAGGGATCCCCTGCCAAGGGTAGTCCAACTTCCGGCCAGTATACCAAAGCCTAAGTTTCTTTAAGGATGTTGTACATCACACATATGCTTCCCACTCACAGCGTAGGGCATGAAGGTGACATGCAGATGTAAATACCCAGGAACTTCTTTGCTACCAATCTTTGATCATTGGTCTGAATGCTCTTTCATCTGTGCTGGTTACTAAGCCATTTTCAAATAAGTGCACTGTTCTGGTTTTTCTTCTTGTCTTTTTTCTTTTAGTTTAGAGGTTACATGTCTTCCAGAAAGGAACAATGTCAGTGTGGGAGTCAGATTCCTCATAAGGAATGTCATGAGCAGTGCATGTTTTGCTTGGGTGCTTCTCATGACCATACATTGTGCCCGATTTGTCAAGCATTTCTTCCTAAGACTCTTTGTAGTCATCTCTCTTCCTTGTCTGCCTACCTAGAGAACCAACGTTTTAAGTTGTTGGTGCAGGGTGCGAAAACAGAATCTTCCCTACCTGAGGGTCAGCCATCTTCCAAGAAGACGACCAAAAAAGGTGAGTCGAATTCAGCTGGTGTACTGCCTCCTCCAGACATCTCTCTCAAGGCTGGTGAAAGCCCAGAGGATTGTCCGGTTATTCTGCCTGATTCCTCCTCTGGTGTGGCTGTTTCATAGGCTGACATGAATCTGGCTTCTTCCATGTCTTCGGAGGCTCTGCAGACATCCATTACACATGCTGCGAGGGAAATGTATATGATTATATCCAAGGGACTGAGAGGTGTTCCGCAGATTCTTGTTAGGGAGGGGATCCCCACTATGCTGATTGAGTGTAGGCAAAGGTCCAAACCTCCAGTGATTTTTAGGCCTGACGTCCCTTTGAGAAAGAAGCAGAAAACAAAACCTGCTTTTAAGGATCATTTGCAGGATTTTACACAGGGTTTGGTTAATGCTCTTATGGCCTTGAAGCCCCCTAGGGGTTTCTTTTCCTGCCCCCCTTATCCTCTTAAGAGGCCTAGGGAGCAGGACTCTTCTGATGAGGAATTTAATTCTGGAGAAGAAGCTTTGGTTTACTCTTCTCAGATTCCTTCCCCTTTAGATTATGGTTCTGAGTTGCAGGACTCCATTAGTCTGGATCCTCCTTTTGAAGAACTTTCCTTTGGAGATGCTAACTCTCGTATGATGGAACTTTTTAAATGGGATTGTACACAGTGTTCTGACATCCAGAAGAGGTTTTATGAACTCTTCCAGATAGTCTCCTAAGCTCTCTGCTGTCCCTCCTGTCCTTGCTGCCTTCCTTGCTGCCTTGTTAGACACTTTTTCAGTACTTTCTCAGACTCCTGATTCCCAACCCATAAAAAAAACTAATAGGTTTTATAAGGTGCCTGATGATTGTAAGTTTCTTTATAAATGTCCTTCTGCTGACCCCTATGTTGCCCCTCTTTTCTCTGACAAACCTTCCAACTTATTGTCTTCTACTAAATTACTTCCTTCTGACAAGGATGGCAGGGCCATGGAAAGGTTGGGCAAAAAGTTATAAACTGCTGCTACCCTGGCCTTTCAGGCTGTTAACTACCAGACCCATATGGCCAGGTATGTTTCAGCTCTTCTATCTCAGGCTTATCAGGTTATTTCTGACCTTCCTGATTCTGAGGTGAAGGTTTCAGCCTTCTCTCTGTTGAGCTCATTTTCTCAAATGTCCAGTCATTCTATTAAATGTAGTTATGATGCTGCTTCTAGAGCTGCTGCCTTTGGTTCTGTGTTAAGACGTTATTTCAGGCTTCACCTCCAACCTTTGCCTGATGATATTTACGCTAAATTGATAGATGATCCTCTTGACAATAAAAATCTCTTTGGTTCTGCAGCTGCTGAGCTTTTTAAGTACTTACAGGAGAAAGGTAAGGTCTTGCAGGAATTGAAACTTATTTTTGTTTCCCTGTTCCCAAATTTTAGAGGAATTATCATTCCAAGCCTGCCATTTTATGTAGACAGTCTTCCCCTCCTCTCAAACGTTAAAAGGATTCTAGAAGGGCTTCTCTTGCTAAGTCTACTCAGACTCCTACTACACACACACACACACACACACACACACACATAATTTCCAGACAACCAAAAAACAAGTAAATCAACAAACCGAATAAAAAACACAAAAAGAAGCCTGGCTCAGGCAAATGAGATCCAAAACCAGTTTATTGTAAGGGTTTTTGTCCACTTCAATATAATGAGCTTCTTCAGACAATTAAAAACTGACATTCCCCGCCTTATATAATTGTTAAAAGTCACATGACTAATTAAGAACATTATAAGACATCCTAACAATATAATATACTAAACATATTTAAAACTTGTAAAAGTACATAAATTATCCTAGAAGTGTGCGCAAGTAGTCCTAACATGTTTTTCGACTTAATTCATAAAACTATATATATATATATATATATATATATATATATATATACACACACACACACACACACACACACACACACACATATTTCTACGTGTTAAACTTTTCAACTTAAGCATACACGCTACGGAGCATTGGTCATTTAAACCTGGGAAATAATAAGCATTTAAATGCAATTGCCACCATAATTCTTGTTTTCCCAATAATAATCCTAAGTTATCAGCCTAATCATTCAACTTGACTTGGTCAGTGACCCTAAATTTGAAAGTATATCACGGATTTTCCTGCACATGTTTTGCTAAAGCATTATTCTCTTTTGCTTTTATTTGAATTGAATGGAGCTTATTGTAAAATTAAAGGGTATATTAGTGACCTGTTTATTTGTGGACAGATTGACGCTAGTTTGTTCCATTTTTTGACTATGCAGACACCCATTACCCCTGGTATGTTTGGTGCACCCAAAATACACAAAAATTTACTGGACCCACCAATGAGGCCTATTATAGATGGTAGAAACTTCATGACCTACTCCTAAGTAGTCATGTGACTTTTAATTATATAAGGAGGGGAATGTCAGTTTTTAATTGTCTGAAGAAGTTCATTATATTGAAGTGGACGAGAGAGCTTACAATAAACTGGTTTTGGATCTCATTTGTCTGAGACAAACTTCTTTTTGTGTTTTTTAGTCCGTTTCCAGGCACGCCACTTTCTTCCCTCCATTCTAAGTCAGGTTCTTTTATCTTTTCATCTTTCTCTCTCTCTTCACAGTTAGTTAATGATCACTCAGGATTCTTAGGTTCTGTCCATAGTTCGTCAGGGCTGTTTCATCATGTGGAAATCCCTTCCTCCTTTTTGGGCATTCCTCAACCTCCTCAGGAACAGCTGCCTTTTTTTTTTTCGAGATGTACTTCAGAGCCCTTTGTCTCAAGGAACCATCCAAGCAGTGCCTGCTCCTGAAAGGCGGAAGGGGTTTTGTTCCAGAATGTTTTTGGTCTCCGGGAAAGAAGGCACCTGGAGGCCTATTCTGGATCTTTCTCAGTTCAACACCTTTCTGAAGGTTCCTTCCTTTCAAATGCTGTCTCTTCAGACCCTGTTTCATCTTCTTCTACCTCAGGCTTTCCTACTCTCTCTGAATCTCAAGGATGCCTATCTTCATAGCCATGTACATCCCTGTTTCAGAAAGTGTTTGCATTTCTGTGTTTCGTCCTTACATTTTTAGTTCTTTGCTTTGCCATTTGGCCTATGCACTGCCCCAAGGGTCTTCACCAAATGCCTCACTCTTGTGATTGCCTTTTGTAGGATGATGGGAATACAAATCTTTCCATACCTGGACGACCTGTTCATTCAGGCTCTCTCTCCAGAGACGAAAAAAATGAAAAAACACAACGGGAGCAAGACGTAGGCAGCTGATAGCACTGGTACCTTGGCTTTTCACCTTCAACGGATAAAATACATGGTTCACAGCCATTCTTTTATACTAAAATCAAAACCCTTAAACCACCAATTAACTTAAAAAGTGAAATAACTCTAATTTAATAAGTACACCTTCAACATCACACATAATACAAATAATACAAAACTTTACAAGACCTTAAATGGACAAGACCTAATACACTAAAGTCACCTCTAGATTCAGACCCCTAGGTGACAATGTCCTATAATTTAAAATGAACGTGATTTCCAGTTCCAATAATTTCCTGACTATATCACCCCCCCCCCCCACCCCATATAGTACCATCTGGGCAAGAACAGTAAAGAAAAAACAGGAAACATCTCACCCATGCATATTAACAACATGTTCTCCAACTGGACTTCTCATATTTTTATTCCAAATATCCCTCAAATGTTCCATAATCCTGACTTTAATGGCCCTCTTGATTTGACCAATATACCATCTGGTATCCTCACAACCTATAGCATAAACCACCCCACATGAATAGCAACTAAATTTGCCTTTGCACACAAACCTATTGGCATTAATAAAGTTACATGAAATATTTTTAATATATGTCCACAGGCAAACACACCCAAAGGTTCCTGTAAACCATTTGAACATCCCATATTTAAAAGTTGCTTCAGATTTGCATAGCGCCCATAAGAGAATCTAATAAATCTGGGAAATAATTTTCCCACATTTATATCTTCACATACAACATGCCACATATCTAAAATGATTTTCCTCATGGTCTCTGAAAAAACAGAAAATGTGGATACAAAAAAAGAGATCCTTCCCTTCTACCTCACATGTCCTATTGCTGTAACTCTTCATACTCATTTTTTTTGCCTTCATATTTACCATTTCTAACTTCATCCAAGTCATGTTGCAAGATTTCTTCACTATATCATCTTTCACGGAGCCTAACTTTAGCTTCCAATAGAAATTTCTTCTTGTAAAACTCCTCAGATGTATTATGGGCAATACGCTTAAACTCATCCACAGGCAAAGAGTTAATTAAATGCAGGGGGGGTGTGCATGCTAGCTGCATGTAAAAATTATTTACCACAGTAAATTTTCTATGGGGTGTAAATGGAATGTTTTTTTCCGAGTCTACATAAAATTCAACATCCAAAAATTCAATTGTGGACTCGCCTTTAACAATAGAAAACTTCAGGTTATGATCATTTTTATTTATATATATATATATATATATATATATATATATATATATATATATATATATATATATATATTTATATAGTTTAACATGACATGTGATAGTGACAGAATTATGTACATATGATTTGTCAGAAAGCCCCATGTACAACACACTCTCTGGATGAGTTACTAGCCTCCATGAGCTGTTTATTGAAACATTTTCTATCAAGGTTTAGTCAGTGAGTAACCACCTTGCAAAGTGAATGCTTGCAATGCACTGCACTGTAAACAGCCAGGACCTAGAGAGGTAGGCTTAGTCATTCCAAGCTGTGATAGTAGACCTCATTACTATGCGAGAAGTAGTACACAGATACAGTTGGGATGTAAGGGGCCCTGTTGTGGTATAGTGATTTGGGTTAAGGCATCACTACAAGCACCTTTATTGAAGTGATACCATTGAGAGTGCAAACCACATGTATGAAAGCCTGGATGATGGCCCTTCTAGTTGATTCTTGCCTTTGTAATGAGGACATCCAGTATGGGTAAACGGGTCTACTTCAGAATAGCAAAATTTCAAAATGCCAAAGACCAAAATGCAGAGATGAAAATCACAAAAGTTAAAATGCTGAACTGAGTAAGTATTCCCAGGGTGAGTAAACACTTGCTGAACGTGGCGAATCATGCCCTTTTCCCCACTGTAGTGTGACCCCGGAGTTGATATATATAGATAGGGGCACATCCCCCCACATTAGGGTTGTAGGGAGCGTAGCCCCCCCCCACCTAGGTGGGTTTTAGATAGTGCGGTGTGTCTTATTGTGGTGTTGGTCAAGTGTTTACTTGCCATGGGAAAATGTATGCGGTTCAGCATTTTAACTGTCGTGATTCTTGTCTCGGCATTTTGAAATTCCGATATCATGAAGTAGATCGAGGTAAACAGATGGGCTGAAGACCAGTATGGAGGTAGAAAGAATTAAAAAAAATTCAGCTTCATTGCCAGCTTTCTGACTTGTATCTGATGCATTTTAGATTTCAGTATATGAATTGGTTTTACTTTAACACTATCAGTGAATAGCTTGTTTCATATTTCTGTTCAGTATTGTAAACAATCTTGAGTGAAGTAATTGGGAACAATTTTTTTTGAGAATGCAGCAAACTTGCAGATTTTTAAAATTCCATGCATTTGACCAAAATGTTGTGTGGGGGGGTAGTAACTAAGGAAGTGATTATTTTGAGCTTGGATATAGGATCTTAATTGCCTAAATGAGAGTAAGGCCTTACTAGGTCTAATGCTATTAGCTGCCAGACAAGCGATTACTAGAAAATGGAAGTCAAAATATGTAGCTAACGTAATGGAAGTTTTGAATATTGTGAAGGATACAAAAGGACTGGGAATATAACTATTAGAAAAGGGAATGAGAAAATTTCATAGAATTAAATGGAATTTACGGTAACAACACATCAGAATATTGTGTTCAGGAGCTGAAAGAGGAATGTTTAAGGCAAGGCAGAAACTGAGCAATTTATCTCATGTTAGAATAAATGAAAATTGTTAAAAGGAAAACATGCATATTGCCTAATAGTAATAATGGAAACTGTAATTTATTTTTTTCTGTTAATGTATATGAAATTGCAATTTAGAATGTGGTAATTTAATAAAGGTGTTAAAATGCAGAATGTTTTGAATACACTTGTTACATTTACTAATTTTTTAAAAGTGATTATTCCTACCACAGCTTTGTACCATATCTCCTTACCTGTGTGTGCTAATCCTCACCCTGCTACAGTCCCTAATCCTAACCCTGCACAATATATTAAGAAAAGCCCTTTCCCTAACAGTACCTTTATGTAAAATGCTCAGACACACTACCTATATGTAATGAACTTGTACAACACTGTCTGTTTGTTTTCCTAGCTATTACTGTGACACAAACATGCAAGCACACACACACGCACACACACACGCACACACACACGCACGCACACACACACACACACACACACACACGCACACACGCACACACACACACACACACACACACACACACACACAACCTACCCTAATGCTAAAACCTTCAGTACATTCAAAATTTTCAGCATTAGTTAATAACCCCACTTACATGCATACAAGCAAGCCTTACACAACATGAGGAAATGTCAGTGTTACCAACATCAACATTTCTAACATTCAGTAATACATAATTTGAAGTGGTGTGTGTATTTTTTTCACTTTGTTGACAATACCCAAACTGACAAAGTAAACTTTAAACATATAAACATATATCACAAAGGCACAATTAGACTCTCCACCAAATTGTGCCTTTGTGATTTTTTCAAGTGTTCCTTGTTTTGGCTGCTTTTTCTTGATATACGCATATATGTTATGTGCACATAAGTGTATAGTATCCAGTTGCACACTTTTGTGTGCACACGTTGATGATGCCAAGTTATCCTTTTCTAGTCACTGGGCAGCTGGTGCCTATCCCAACACTGAAGGTAAGGCAGTGAAGTAATTCTGGGTCTTACTTCACTCCACTGCAGAATGCGCACACATTTGCTCACACACAAGTACAAATACATATATATATATATATATATATATATATATATATATATATAGAATAGCACTTAATGAAATAATAATATTCACTTCAATTTACCATGGCTATCAGTTTAAAAAATTGCTAAGTGTGAATGTGTGACAGACCGTTTCAATATGGAACTTTGAGGAACATAAAATTTTTAAGACCCCAGATGAGGAACGTTCCTCATAATGAGGTATAGCAAATATAAACCAGTCAAGCAATCAGTCAGTCAATCATATATGTTTTTCCAGTGAAGAGAAGCAATGCTTGATGTATCACTTTCTTCTTCATTGTTTTCTTTAGACATTTACCTGCACTTGATAGAATTCTTGTGTATGAGGAATTTTGATATGAATGAGATGTCTTTCTCTCTTTAGGACAAACAGAGTTTGATGTTTCACAGTATGCAGACAATGTTTAATAGATAATTCACTCTAATGTATGAATGTTATCAATAAGACTTTACCCCCCCCCACACACACACACATTGTTTTCACAGTGGATTAAAATGCCTCTGTTTCTCAGAGTGGCCTGCTATGTTCTTTCAGGAGTGTTCCATGTAGTTTGTCATAGATGTGATACAATTGGGAGCTTTTGCCATCCCTCGTCCCACACACATGCACGGACTGGGAATGGTACTGTTGGATTTATTTTATTCTTTGCCATGTTTTTGTCAGGCAATTCCCTGTACTGTTTTATTTAATTTGAATAGCCAGAATGCTGTGTCACATATATTTACTATACATGCTTATTGCTTACCTACTGAAATCAGACTTGGGTTTGTTGGTAGATGAACCCCCACTGTCTTTCCTGGTAATTGCCACTACTGTATGGTTATTACAGTATAATCAGAGACATTTTATAGGTTCATAGATTAGTGCTAGGCTAACTGCCCTTGTGGACAATTTTAAAACTAGCGAATTACTCCATGTGAGAATCAAACCCTGCACCTTGTGTTTGTAAGCTAAAGACCTTAACTATTATGCCAACCTCCCCCCTTCTAGTGTCAAAGAGCTAATACATTGTTTTTTCACTAATTTATTTTGTTTTTATTTATTTATTTCACATTTGTTAACCAGGCTAGTCCAACTGAGTTTGAAAACAAACCCATTTTCAGTGGAGACCCAAGGGGAAAGAGCCCCAGGAAACATTAGCAAAGGTAAACATACAGGACAAAAACTATTAAAACAACAATGCAAATATGAAATTAATTATAACGAGAAAAACAAAAGAAAAAAATTATGAACATTAAAGGTTGCACTGATAGCAGTGGTCAAAATGTACTACATATGAGAGTAAAAACAAAAAGATAATCATTGTTCAAAAGAAGGACAATGTATAGACATTAGGAAGTGTGGGTGGGAGATAGTGTGAAGAATGGGAGGGGGAGAGAAAGGAGGGGGCTATAGTAGTAGAGCTGAGGGTTTAGGAGGTTAGTTTAAGCAACAGTTACTAAGAGAAATAAAGTTAGGAGATGGCAACAGGTTATACAGTAGGTCAAACTAAGACTACGTGTGGTCAAGGCAACGGCATAATTTCAAGTTTAGTAGGTGGGATTTAAGCTCATTTTTAAAACAGTCTTTGATTTTTTTAACCAAGTGGGTCTCAGCAGCACCATCCTAAGCTGTCAGCCACCATTGGCTGTCCAATATTTGGTGCTCTACCCTGGCCAGTTGAGTACCACCAACAAAAAGTCCTCAGATGGTGGACCAAAAAAAAGTTCATGAACTGTTGCAAGCAATCCTTGATTCACATTTGATTAATTTTTGAAAATGTGACAAAAGAGGTTTGCTAAACTGTAGCAAGGAGCTTCTTGCTACAGTTTATAAAACATACTGAATTTCCTGGATATTTAAGTAGCTGCATTCACGATCCTTGATTATGTCTACTTAAATTCTTACTCTACCAGCAGCACTACTGTAGGGACAGATCAGCAGCCAGCTAGTGCTTACACAGAAGTGGCATTTGTGTCCCTTAACTGCTCCTTTCTTCCTGTTATTGCTATGACTTTGGTTCCGGTATCGTCTTATGCAGTTCCTTGTACTACTTGTTATTGCAGGATAATCTGCAGCCTTTCTGCTCCACACACACAGCTAATGTAGTGCTCCATTACTTAAAGTAGTCTTTATGTTTCACTGTCCAGCTGTAGTGTGTTATCAGGCATTTTCCTGTATTGTATGGTTGTTGCAGCATAGTCAGTAAACTCACTCTCCACAAATATTAGTAGCATTTTGATGTTTTTCATCTTCTGCATGCATATGGTGCTATTAGCCTCCATTTTATTAAAAAAATGAATAAAAATCTTTGATTAAATGTTACTGTTGATACTTGATGTTGTGCACACTATCCAGAGACTTATTGAATGACAGTCTTATATATATTTTTTTTAAGTTAGAACAACCTGCACAGAAAATGTGTACCTCGTGGTAGGCAGTGCCTGCTTTTCTTAGTGATCGATTGAAATGTAGTGAAGGCTGCTGCTAAGCACAGACATCAGTGGGTTCTCAGTAACTGATGTTAATTTTTATTCCTCATAAAAATATACCTTGGACTGGTTGTGTCCATGCCATGTTATTGTATGACAGTATGTAAAGGAAAACTTCATGATAATAAGTTGCATGTGGCCTGATTTTCAATTGCAGTTTAGGGTTATTATCTCAATACATTGATTTTACTGACATCATGATTAAAGTTACATGATGTTTCTGAAGTATTTTTAAACATATTTTTAAGTTTTTAAAATAAAAAAAACGGGACAACAGACTCATTTCAGCATATGAGATATATTGCTACTGCTACTGGGTGCTGAAATGACTCAGGCCTTCAAGGCAAGGAGTTAAGGCCTACTCTGCATGGCACTTGCAGCTTCAGCTACTTAGCTTTGGGGAACTTTATTACATCTTCACTGCTGCAAACTGGGCCACATCTCATACTTTTGCTAAACTTCTTCATTCAGCCCAGGAGCATAGTACAGTTTAGGAGGCAAGTAATGAAAGACTTACTTTAGTTATTCCTTTTTTGTCATTTTATACTTGTGAAAACCAGCTTGGTATTTAATCTGCAGCCAGTTATCTTACTTATCTGGAATGCAGAGAACATATGTTAGTTATGAGCTGTCATTTCTACAGATCTTTGAGGGCATTTTCATCAGTTGGAATTCTGGGATTTTCATGATTTTTTGACACATGAAAAGGGTCTTGGTAATCTTGTCCTTTCATGTTGCTATTTTTTAGTTGTAAAAGAACTAAGGTAAGTGTGTGTGTGTGTGTGTGTGTGTGTGTGTGTGTGTGTGTGTGTGTGTGTGTGTGTGTGTGTGTGTGTGTGCTCGCTCTTCTGTTAGAGGAGCTCTTGCGTCATAGGTGAAGGATTCCTGTTAAAGGAGTATTGGTCCTGTGCTCTGCAAGCAAAATTATAGGTGAAGAACTCAATCAGGTTCTAAAATTATTTGTTTTCATAAGTCACTGCCGTCAAGGATCTGAAATGTTCTTTTTAGCTGGGATATAGGATCTGAATTGCTCAGCTGTATCATAAGTCACTGCCCAGGGACATCGGGAGGCATACGCACTGTACTGATTTCAGTACAACTTCATAGAAGAGGGGGTAGCATTTAAAAAAAAAAAAAAAAAAAAACGCATTTAAAAAAAAAAAGTATGTATTTTTAAAGGTTGTTGGCTCCTTTAAGGAGGATACCAGCCAGTCGGAAGTGTACGTATTTTTAAAGGTTATTGGCTCCTTTAAGGGGGATACGAGCCAGTCGGAAGTGAGCTCACGTCATGTCCGGCTGGCCGCGAGCAGGAAAGAAGACTATCGAAAATGGATTATTTGGATGGAAGGCAATCGAGTGTCACGAACAGATTATCAGGTAAGGGGTAGGGCAGACAGTTATAGAAAGGTACACTGATTCTAGGTGGCAGACTCAGTGGTACAAAATATAGACATATAGATGAAGCGTCAGACTGTATGTGTGAGAGCAAGTGCCAATCAGAGGTGGACTAAAGGGCTGGCCAGCAGAGTGAACTTAAAGGATCATTGGAATCAGAAACAGAAAACTAATTTTTTATTACTTTTGACATTCTTTGCAACACCGATGTCACTAAAGCAATGTAGGCAGGTTTTATAATTTGTTTAAATCATTGTAATCCCGATAGCCTTGTAGGGTGGTACCATACAAGGCTGGTACCATATCGAAGAGTGAAAGTCCCTAAAATGAGAAAAAGAGTGTTGCCTATATAAGTGATGAATCCACGTTTTATAAACTGATGGGTCATGCAGCTCATACTTAAGAATTTTGTTTCTGCACTAATTGAATTCATGCTTGCCTTTATGTCAGATTCATTACCTGGGACTATAAACAGCCATTAGGAACAAAGCAGTAACTGATGAGAATGAATCACAGGTGCAATTAGTATTTCCTATAAACATAAAAGCACAACTGAAACATATTAAAAAGGTTTTTAAAAAATTTTAAAAGACAATGATGTTCCTTAACCACTGTGAATTATATGACCTACTTTAGACATCCTTATTTTCTTTTTTAAAAGCTTTATATCAAAGCAGAAGGACAAATGTATGTGTCTCTTGTCATGAGATCCAGTGACATCACATCCAAGCCAGTGTCTTAAGGAAAGTGAGGTGTACGATTTACATAATATGCAATTATATTCATTTTATGTTTATTGCCATAATGAATTTTGTAATAACTAGAGGGTGTGTGTGTGTGTGTGTGTGTGTGTGTGTGTGTGTGTGTGTGTGTGTGTGTGTGTGTGTGTGTGTGTGTGTGACAATGCCCCCACAGAATACACTTGCTGGCTACAGGTGTGTGTGAAAATGTCCCCACAGAATACACCTGCTGGCTACAGGTGTGTGTGTGAAAATGCCCTCCACAGAATACACCTGCTGGCTAATGTTCAGGCTCAAACCCTGTACCTTTGCTTCAGGGTAAGAAGAGCCTAAAGTCCTTAACCACCACCATTTCTGAACTTTGTTCAGATTTGTTTTTCTAATGGTTGTTAGCTATGGTGAGAAGTGAGAACTGAAGTTGTATTTCCCCCATTATTGTTTTTGATGTTTGTCCAGGTTTTTTGTGCTAAGGTGTGAAGTGAGAACTGTATTTGTATTCCCTCATTATTGGCTTTGTTTATCCAGGTTTTTTTTGTGCTAAGAGGTTGAGAGCTATCTAAATGATAGCCATTAAGTTTGTCTTCCTATTTTTCAAACTGCTGATTTAGCATAGTGGTATGTTGCACTGACTGTAATGCATATGGTTCTGGGTTCAAGACATGCATGGTGATAACACAGCATCTTATTCTAGCAACTTTCCAAAATTATACAAGCAATGTTTAAAATGTGTCCCTGGTTTTTGGGCTTTTGTCCCCGCCCCAATAAATGTTGGCTTTTTCCAGATATCTTGTGCTGCAAAGTTCAGAGATACAGCTGAGTGTTGACATTTTACAATGAGCTGAGAGCTGCAGGGGAACTAAAGTGTAGTGCTGCTTATGCTGAGTCTGCTTGTACTGTTAATAGCACAACAGGTAGTGTACTTGCTTTTGATGCAGAAGGCTGTGGGTTCTTCTCCCACAGTAGGTAGATGCATTACTGATACTGTACTGTGTTGTAAAGGGGGTGGATGCTGTAGTCCATTTTGGCGAAGATATCTAGTAGTAACTATGAACCTGTTATCAGTTTGCCATCCATTCCCTATTGCAATATTACTAGCGTATTATTGTTTTTAATGCAACATAGGCAATTTATTCCTCAAGGGCAACAGGCACTTTATTTTGTAGATGAAACCATGAAATATAAAGTTGTTTGCTAGCAGCGGCCTCTTCATTAGTTACAGATTTCTTTAATGTGGAATTACGTAGATGGCTTTTACTAGTTCAGAGATTATGCATATTTACTGATACTGGTGGACTGTAGAAGTTTGAGTAGACTTTTATGATGGAAATGTTATGAATTGGGCTGTTTTGTCATTATTGGTGCATGCATTTTGTTTCATTGTTTACTGGAAAAATGTTCAAACCAATACATTTAAAACACTCTCTAACAAGTCTAGTTTCATTGTTAGACTACATTGCTTTGTTTAGCAGATATTTATTGGTGTTCGTGCTGTAAAATGCAAAATAAAACTTTTCTGGCAAATCATTTAGGAATGAAGTCACTAAATAGTGACCGACGTTAAGTTTCAGATGTCACAATCTTCAGAAAAATGCATGCTAAAGCAAAACCTGTTATTCTATCAGCTGTCTTATGTTTATACAAGATCAATTTTTAGTACTGTTTGTATGTTCCAAGGCATTTATAAGCCTAGCCCATGTGGCTACGCCACCACCTTATATGAAAAATACTGTGCCCATTAGTATGCCTCAACATGGCCTTGTATATCAGGGCACATGTCACCTCTGAGCAGACGCAGGCGACTGAATAGAGCTGGAGTTTCTTCTTAATGACAGCAGGTATGTCAGATTCCTGAGTCTTCCTTCTTTTTTTGGGTCTCTGGTCTCTCTGCAGATGTCGGGTGAGATGTGATGTCGGGTGGGCATATTACTCGTTTCGGCATTTGTGTGATAAGAAAGAAAGACAGGGGAACAATGACCTCACTAGATCTGGATGTGATTCATGATGATCAGGGGTGGCAATGTAGAAGGTCTCTAACCACTTTAGCAATGTGAGTGTCAAAAAGGCCACACTGTCAACCTGGTCCCCAGGTCCCTGATACAGGAATAACCAGTTAAAAATTCAGCATTTAAAACAACCATAATAAGTTTAAAAAAATTTAAAAACAACACAGCATAAAAAAGTTAAAAAAAAAAATTTTAAAAAACTTATCAAAAAGTTGAATATAGCCTTATGGAAGGCTTGCTTTAATGATTAAGTTGCATGGGAATTATTTCACATGCCAGTACAAATGACATTTCATGGAAAGAAAAGTTTGACATGCAATATGGAAATTAAAGAAAAATAATGTTCATACAGCCAAATTTAAAATTACAAAAAAGAGCCTGAAGCCAGTTTTAACTTTCGTTTCATCAGAGCAACACTATACACAAACACAGTCAAAAATCCTTTTACAATACTAAAAAACCAATAAATTAAATGCATTAAAAGGTGCTTAAATTCTAAGTTACAAATTCTGAGATATTTAGCAGTTGTTTATAACCCAGAGTGAAGTTAAGGTTGCTTAAGCTCATGCACCAGGAAAGATATGCAGGACATGTGTACCCAGAACGGCTACCCAAAATCAAAGAATGTGCTACCCCCAACAAAATTCAAAGCTCACACTAGCAAAGAGCAATGCCACAGTTAGAGCAGAGTTCAAAGTTCTGAAGATAGAATACCTTTAACATTTTAGTTCAAATCACTTTAAAATAGAATAAGTTTAAAAAAAATTTAAAAGGTTATTTTAAAAAAGCCTCGTCAAAAAAATATTAAATTTTTCTCGTTCAGTTGAATATAACCAAGTTCTTAAAATTATTTCACATTTTTTAGTTTAAAGTTGCATTATGCAGAAACCAAGAGAATGTGGGGACCCCACAGAAATGCAATACCCCAAACCTGCAATTGTAACAAACTTAGCAAACCAGCCAACACACACTTTTAAGCAGAATAACCAGTTAAAAAGAATAATCACATAAACAGTTTAACCTTCATAATCAGTTTAAATTTATTTTAATAAAAAAAAAAAAAAAAAAAAAAAAAATAGAATTCTCTTAAATATATAGTTGAATTCTTATATATTCAAGGCTTTAGCTTGCCAAGCTGAAGTTTTAAGCAGGAATTATTTCAGAATACCAAATATTAAATATGCATAAACAAAAGAATGTAGAATACCCACATGTACTAAGCTTAAGCAAACAACACAAATCTGAAACAACACTTTTAGTTCAAGTAGTTGAAGAACAATAACCAGTTAAAAAAAAAATTCCTTCAACACTCCTTCAGTTTAAGCTTCAATTATTTAAATACTGTATTTTTTAAAAAAAAAATAAAAAAGGTACTTAAATTCTCTTATTATACGTCCAGTTGAATATAACCAAGTTCTTAGCTTGCCAATGTATGTTCCCCCAATATATTTGGCCTTGTCCAGATTTCCTGCATTAAGAGGTTGAGAGGTATTTGCAAATAAATCGCTTTATAGAATTAGGAATATCCAAACCTCTCAACTGTCCCCAATTTTGGCTCAAATTGTTGCTCTCCCCCTAATAATCTCTCCGCAAAATAGCAATTTTGGAAGAAAACTTGGGAGTTTACAATTATAAATAACTGTAATAATCAGAGTTATACATTACCTTTATTTCAGAAATGCATGTAGATTCTCTAATTTTGTCAGCTGCTCAAGTTAACAGTGCTCATATTAAAATGGTGTCCCTTCTTTGACAGGGTCCCAGCTGTATTGTGTGGAAATTTTACATTTTTGCATCACATTTTTGGTCCGTTTTTCTGGCAAATTAGTGGCAAATCATTAAAGACTGAAGTTAGAAAATAATGGCAGACATTTGAGTTTCAGATTTCATACCTTTCAGAAAATCCGCACTAATGCAAGACCTACTACTATTCTATTATCTTTCTAAGTTTATAAGAGCAATATTTAAAAAAAAAAATGTCCTTATTTTTGGGCCTTTGCCTCATTTTTATTTATGGGTTTGTTGCTCTAAGAGGTTGAGAGGTGCGTGTGTGTGTGTGTGTGTGTGTGTGTGTGTGTGTGTGTGTGTGTGTGTGTGTGTGTGATAGGTAGGTAGCATATGCCTCTCAACTGTCCATATTTTGCAGAATTTCCAGATTTTTGCCCCATATTTTTTGTCTGTTCCTCATAAATTTTGTGATTTTCTAGAAAATCATTGAAGGCTGAAGTTGCTAAATAATGACAGACATTTGAGTTTCAGACTTCATGTCCTTTAGAAAAATCCATACTAGCACAAATCATGTTATTTTAGCAACTTTCTCATACTAGCACAAATCCTGTTATTCTAGCAACTTTCTCATACTAGCACAAATCCTGTTATTCTAGCAACTTTCTCATACTAGCACAAATCCTGTTATTCTAGCAACTTTCTAAGTTCACAAGAGCATTATTTAATATCTGTCCCTGTTTATTTTAGGCTTTGTCCATATTTCTTGCCCGAAGAGGTAGGTAGGGGTGTGTGTGTGAATGAAACACCCTAGTTAGTGGTAGCAGGTAGTTAGCAATTTATTCAAGCTCAAAACCTGTACCTTAGTTACAGAAAAAAAAAGCAAGAATACTCTACCCCAACTACCTTGCTGCATTTTTCAAAGAACTGACTTTCAGGTTCATTTTCAAGTCAAGGAACCAAGTTTGAGTGAATCTATATTATATTACTGAAGAGGCATTACGGCGAATGCCTCTTCATCAACACTAAAAGAGCGAACCGTGAATTACGAGAATGGCCTAGCTTGGCTGGGGAGGGGGTAGCAGTTTGAGAGCTGTGAGTACAAATTTGAAAATCCTAGCTACACCCCTGTCACTGCCATCAAGGATCTGAAATGTTCTTTTTAGCTGGGATATAGGATCTGAATTTGCTCAGCTGTAGTAAGGTCTTATTGAAAAAAAATGATAATTAAAATCTTAATTATTTACTGAATATTTTGAAGAAGATAAAAGAAATTGAAATGGAATCTTTAGAAAAGTGAAGGGACAAATTGCATATAAATAAATAAAATCTGTAGGGATAATACATGCAAAACAGAGAGTGTTTAAGAGGAGGAGGAATGAAATTTAAGGAAATGCATTAATTGAGCAATTTGATGGAGTGAATGAAAATTGTTAAAATGTGTAGTACACTAAATTAAATGAAACACTATGGTTTGTTTTGTTTTCTGTTATTGTATAGGTACCTATGGCATTTTAAATATATATAAGATTTAACTATAATCTAAAATTATGGAATATGCACAATTAATTTGAGGCTACCTAGACTTTATTTGTCCATTAATCTTTCAGCAACTTTGTATGGTCAGTTGAGTAAAGCATGATTTGCATGATACAGTGTTATTAATGTAGCTTTTATACTTAACAAATATCCTCTGTTTAGATAAGGATCATTGTTGTAGTTCTGAAACATAAAGGTATATTCAGTGTTTACGACAGATGATCTTTAAAATCTAGTGCTTCATTATACATATAATCACTTTATAGGAAATGTATTTAAATATAACATTTTGGAGTTACGAGTTATTCAGTGTGTGCTAATGTAACGGTTTGAAAATGGAGTACCTCAAATTTTACAGAGGGGCAACATAATGAAGACAATAGACACAACTCATCTACTGTTTTATTGTTTGTTCTATGTAAAATTTTTCATAATGTTTTTGTTCACTGTGGCTGAGTTCTGTAAAATGATTAACACACATGCTACTTTACAATAAATAGTTTTTCTCTCAAATACTGTGCTTGTTTTCGTTTCATAGCAATAAATCCATAGAGTTTATGTAGTCACTGTTGATCAGCGTTATGTTGCATATGTCTATTTACAATTTCCTCAGAGCTTTTCTGTAAAGGCCTCCTTTTTTTGAAAATGTCTCTGCCTTGCTGGAAATAACAGCTAACAGAAAAAAGTAAACATGCAGGCAAATACATAAAGATTCCTTTAGGCAGAGGGATTCCAACAAATTAATGAGTTAGCATTGCATGAGACTTCCACCATCCTGAAAAGACACCTCCAACCCAGTGTTCTGGTCCACCTCCCTGGTATAATATCATACCAAAGTAAACCACATGTAGAAGACTCCAAATGTTATGCCAACATTTCCAGTTCTTACAAGGAATGTTTTACCATGTATAGCTGTTGGGATTTAGAAACATTCAGTCCTTTTACCTCTGTATAATATAATCAAATTATGCATGAGGACACTTTACAGTCTCTGATGATCCCAAAAGTGCCCAACCCAACAGCACTGAAGATATTTAATTTGGTATAGTGCATGTGTATCAGAAAAATCTCTTGTTGTGCATGCTGTATTAGGACTGCCACTCAACAGATTACTGCATGTCTTTGAAACATTATATCTGATGTTGTTAATCTTCTTTCCATTCATTACTGATGGGTTTGGTTCCGAGCCTTTGGAACCAAGTTGGCCTTTTTACCAAGCTCACACCAGCCAAAAAAAAAACTCTCGAGCTAAGTCTCTGCCCAGAATGCCCTTCTCCCTGTTACCTCAGATCTTGTTTGCCACGTAGCCATAAAGCCGCGTTTCAGCCGAGCTCTCAGCTAAGTGAAACTTTTTGATATTTGTGTGGAAAATTTTGGACAAATTCTCCAAGAAAACTTCCCGATGTTCCACCCAGTGAAAGGGAAGAAGCAGCTTTAGAGATTATAAAATTGTCCCAAAAAAGAGTCATTCAACCAGTCCCACCAGACCAGTGCGGATCTGGAGTTTACTCGAGATTCTTTTTGGTGCCAAAAAAGACAGTGGACTGGAGACCCATTTTGGATCTCTGCAACTTCAACAAGTCTGTCATCCAAACCAAATTCCAGATGGTCATGGTTCAGTCCAATCTTCTCTTTTTAAGAGAATGCGATTGGATGTGCTCTATAGATCTCTGGGATGCGTATTACCACATCAAGATGGACAAATGCTCTAGGAGTCTGCTTCGCTTCCGGCTAGGAGCCAGTCATTATCAATTCCGTGCCCTGCCGTTCGGTCTATCTACAGCCCCCAGAGTGTTCACAAAATGCATGGCAGTGGTAACAGCTCACTTGAAAATAAAAGGGTTCTGGGTGTTTCCATATCTGGACGACTCGTTCCTTACCTCCCCCACTGAGCATCTTCTGGTAACAGCACTGCATTATACTTTCTCTCTCTCCCTCTCAGACAAAATTGTTGGGAATAACAATACATTGGGAGAAATCAAACCTTATCCCTACACAACAGAGTTCATTGGAGCAGTGTTCAATGCTCAGATCTGTCTGGTATCACTCCCAGCTCACAGACTCTATCAGTTGAGGCTTCAACTCCGGGTGATACTCTCTCAAACAATAGTCTCTGCAAGGGAAGTTGTTCAGGCCCTAGGTTCTATGGCAGCGTCAATTCCAATAGTGCCTCTAGCAAAGCTACATATGCAGATTCTGCAATGGCTCCTCCTATGTCAATGGTTCCCAAACTATCACCCCCTCTGTTACCACATTCGAATAGCCAACTCCTACAAACAGGACCTGCTTTGGTGGATGAGGCCAGATGTAGAACTTTGGAGTCGTCCATTTCAGTCTCCTCAGCCCACAGCCATTGTGACCACAGATGCTTCCCTGATCAGGTGTGGGGGGGGGGCATTTCCAGGGAAAGTCTGTCCAAGTCACATGGACCACCTCAGAGGCCCACCTGCATATCAGTGTTCTGGAACTGAGAGATTTGCTGTTATCATTGCAGGCCTTCCATTCGCCTCTCCCTTCCAGAACAGTTGCATTTCAATCAGACAATATGTCAGTGGTCTGGTATATCAACAAGCAAGGAGGAACCGAGCCCTACCCCCTGTGTTGAGAAGCCATGAGAATTTGGCAGTGTTCAATAGCTTCCAACCACCTTCTGATAGCAACGCATATCCAGAGAGCTCCAACGTGATTGCAGACAAACTGAGCAGATGCATCCTCATGCCTCACAAGTGGTCCCTCAACCCAGAGGTGGCGTCAGCAATTTTCAGGCACTGGAGCCAGCCTTTCTGCGATCTTTTTGCCTCCCCATCAAACTCCAAGTGCAGCAGCTATTTTGCCCTACTTACCGTGGAGGGGTAGTCTCCAAGGGACGCTCTGATCCACGATTGGCCCACAGGACTTCTTTACAATTATCCTCCCATCCCTCTGATCCCACAATTTCTAAAGAAAGCTCTTTGGTTGAGTTGCAAGGTGATCCTCATAACCCCATTCTGGCCTCGACAAGTTTGGTTCCCCTTCCTTCAGCCTCACCTAGTAAACCCGCTGTGGATTCTGGATCCTCTACCAGATTTGATTTCTCACCTCCAAGGGTTGAGTCACGCAAAACTGTCCAGCCTCAAGCTGACAGCTTGGTTTTTCCACTTCCACTAGTCACCAGGCAAGCTAATCTCTCCTCGCCTGTTCGAGACATCATTCTGGCCTCTCACAAACCATCCACCAGAAGACAATATCAGGATAAATGGAAAAGGTTCTCGATCTGGTCCAAGAATAACATGCTAGACCCATATTCAGCTCCAGTTACTGTAGTGCTTCAATACCTGGCTAAGTTTTTTAATGATGGATCCCCCTGCCTCTACAGTACGAGTACACCTAGCAGCAATTTCCACAATGGTATAGATGGCACCCCTCATCTCTTTATGCCTTTGCAAGGCTTTCCTCAAGGGAACCTCTCATATCAGGCCTCCTGTCAGACAGCCCATGGAACCTCACTCTAGTCCTTCAGTGCGAAGTGTGACCTAAAGTTTTTGTCTTGGAAATCCTTGTTCTTGGTAGCCATTACCTCTGTCAGAAGTGTCTCAGAGCTGCAGGTATTCTGTATTAAGAGGCCCTATCTGATCTTTCATAAAGACAGAATATTACTTTGGACGAATCCATCCTTTCTTCCCAATGTTGTTTCTGAATTCTCCATTAACCAGACCATTGATCTACCAGTGTTTTTTATGAATTTTGCCAGTAGAGGAGAGTATTGCCTTCACTCCTTAGACGTACATAGACAATTGAGATTTTACCTGGACAGGACCAAACCTATCCGTAAATCTGAACAGCTTTTCATCTCCTTTTCTGGGCCCAAATTGGGAGAGGCGGTTTCCAAGGTTACATTATCAAGATGGCTAAGGGACTGCATACATTTCATCTATTCCCGCAATAATGAACCTGTTCCAAAAGTTAAAGCTCACCCCACTAGATCTATGGCAACAGTCTGTAGCATTCCATTCCAGGGCTTCCATGGATGACATCTGCTCAGCAGCTGCTTGGGCTAAGCCTCATACCTTTATCAATCCGTACAAATTGGACTTGGTCTCCAGAGGGAGAGCTGCCTTCAGCTCAATGGTAGTCAGGAATGTTCTTCGATAAGGGCCGTCCATGGACTTCAAGGTTGCTTGGTATTCTGTTCCATCAGTGATGAATGGAAAGAAGATCAGCAACATCAGACAAAGAAGTTATGTCTTACCATAACTTTCCATCTGTGTTGTTAATCTTCTTTCATTCATCACTTCCCACCCTCCTTCCCCCCTCCAAAGGCTCCTGGGGGATGCTCTGGGTCTAAGTGGTGCCCTAGGGTATTTGCTTAGAAGTGGCCTCGGCTTTACTTCTTTTTCTCTAGCAAACTCGATCAGAGTTAACAGGGAGAAGGGCATTCTGGGTAGAGACTTAGCCTCGAGAGTTTTTTTTGGCTGATGTGAGCTTGGTAAAAAGGCCGACTCGGTTCTGAGGGCTCAGAACCAAATCCATCAGTGATGAATGAGTGGAAGATAAAGAACACAGATGGAACATTATGGTAAGACATAACTTCTTTTTTTTGTCATCCCGTCTGTCCAAAGGAGATGACTCATACAGTAACCCTATTGATAAGTTGACAGTGTATACAACCATCACCCAGAGGAACCATATAGATTTTCAGTCTCACAACAGCTTCACCTGTAAGCCAGTAGTATAACTGCAGACATTTGGGCTTTCCATACATATAAACATATAATGCCTGAGGTTACTCTGCTTGCATACAGGCTGTACTTTACCTACACCTCACCATCCTGTTTACTTAACTAGGTAATCCCATTACTTTGAGAGTTCACCTTGATATTAAGTGCCTGTGTGAAATTTCATCATATTTCAGTGTGGTGTGCCTGGTAATGATTTTGGAGTGATGCATATGACTCTGTGCACATCTTGCACCACCTACTCCAGTCCCTACCCCACCCCCATTATGCCCATTTTATTATGTAAATGAACACTTGAGCTCATCATTGTCCAAGATACAATGCCCCCCCCCCTTAACCTTCCTCCAAATAGTCTCATCACACTGAAATGATGTACAAAAATGATCGTCTCTAGGCGGCAACTTTGCAGTCTACAATATTCTGCTTGTAAAATTGTTCTTTGGTTACCATATCATTGTGCAGTCTTCCAGGTGGTCCAAAAATGAGGAGTGGACAACCTTAATGATGCTCCAACAGAATCTGGAAAATAGCAGTAAATGTAGTGAATTGTGGGGAGCTTTATTGCTTTTGGTGTTGTAGACTTGATTTATGAAAAGTAAGTTGTAATCTTGCATTTCAGTAGAGCTAGCAGGTTCGGGATCATGCATCCAAAATGTTATTAATAAAACTATTCAGATTAAATGTTAAGCTGTTCCTCCAGAAAATATTTACTAAGTGTATAAACCTTTCTTTTTATGTATTGTAGGTATGGACATGGCTTTGAAATGTTCTGTGTTGCGTGTAACCACTCAGGAAGTATAGTTGCTTCTGCATGTAAGGTAATAAAAACATAACAACAACAACACTGATAGTTTATTTCTTTGAATAAGAGGTATGCTGCTATTTATCTTGTATGCACTGTGTAATACTATGTTGAGTGTTGTCTAGTAGCAGATGTTATTCTACTATTGTAGTACACACTATAGCAAACTGTCTTTTAGCAGCCAGAGTTTGGAGGAAATACATTTTTTCCAAATATGCAAATATATAATGCTTTATCTTATAATGGAACATCCCTTGTAGCCCCACTTGCTTTTTGGTGTTATATTGCTTTCACTATGTTTTTATTCCTTGTAAATGAAAGACCGCTGCCACCTGCGACCTACGATTTTGTATTTCTCCTGATGTACAGTATAGGATTGTCAGTGGTAATGAGTGTTTGTTTAAATATAGTTACAGTTCTTATGTTTAGCATAAGGAACGCAGATATGCATCAGTATTTATAAAAGTTGTTAGCAGCTGAGCAACACACTATGCTTAGTTTGCCAGAGTAGCCTTGTTTGGCTGTAATGCGTACCAAAAGATATGCATAATTAACATACCTCTGATCCATGAAAGGCTTTTTGTGAAGTTTTTGAATCAGCTACCACACAGTTTTAACAACTGTGGGTAGGCACCCCATTGAGTAGACACAACTATGCAGTGTTGAGCTGGGCAGCTAGAGTCTGTTGAGTTATAAAAGCTCTTTTCCCCTGTTGAGATAAATGGGTACAGTACAGCTAACTCTTTACATTCACCCTTCTCAAACTGCATAGTGCAGGTATCTCTGCATTGTCATGCTATGCAGCTTCCTTGTTATCAGGGATGTATATGATGCACAAAGGTCTAATTTACATAATCCATGCTTGCTACCTCTCTGGCCCAAAGTAGTATGTGTGATGCAACATACAACACTTTTAGAAATGTATCTGAAGTTCTTTGACATTGTTTTTCATCTGAATCTCATTTAATTGTAATCAATTGAAATCAAGTTGCTGTGAGTCATGAACCGCACCACTTATGGGGACTGTCTTTTTATGCATCTAAGTAATTATTTTCTAATAGAATGCTGCTGTTTGACAAGATTTAGTTTAGATCCTGGAAATGCAGCATAACTTCCTAGGATAATGTTCTTTGTGCCTTGCTTTAAAGTTTTGAATTTACTGCAGGTAAGTGTTTTTTTTATCTGAGAGAAAATTAGCATGTTTTAGGAAGCTGACTTGAATCTAGAACAAGATTGCTGATACATACTTTGCCTACACATTGAGTTAATAATAATGTGTTTTCACAGCTGATGTCCAGGTGTGGTACCAAAGCCTAAATCTTCCCAGAAGCATACGTCCAACGTATGTTCTCAGCTTGTAAGCATCAAGGTACATAAGAGGACATATGAGCATAAATCCTCAGACTATCTTGCCTCCACTCTGAATGCAACTCTTGTACCCATCAGTCTGATCTTCATGTAGTTGTTTGTACTGTAAGCCTTCTCAGACTCCGATAAGTGCTCCATCAGGAAATCTTCCTTCTTCTTTACACTGTTTTCTTTGATTTTGTTAGATGTCAAATAGGAGGAGAAAATGTGTGTGTGGTAGGCAGGTAACCGACAAAGACCTACTTTCCCAAAACCTTTTTTGATTGGCTTTGGAACATGACTACAAATCCTGTTCCATCTGCCAGTCTTTCATACCCAAGACATTGTGATCCTGTTTATCATCCTTGAATACGTTTTTTGAGGCTCACGATCTAAAATGGTTGGCCCAGTCTAAGATGGCAGATTCTCCCACACATGACATACAGTCTACTCCTAGTTAAAAGCTTGAGAGGCCTAGGCCCGAGGCTCAGCCTGCCCAGTCTGATTCTGATGTGCTTGCTGAGGTTACAGACTGCGCTATACATCCAACTCTACCTCAGACAGCCTCTACTATGACCTCTTTTGAGGCCTGCACATCAGAATTGACTGCTACTGTGATTGGAGAAGAGGTAACCTACGGTCATTATTTCAGAGAGACCTGAGGGTTTCCCTCAGATTCTGTTATGGGAAAAAATTCCTGCTTCAGTGACTGAGGTATATCAGGAGTCGGAACCTCCATGCTTGTTTCAGGAGGACATCGTTCCTAAGAGAAAACACCAGAAAAGCAAGCATCTGCCCTGTCTTCCTCCCTCTAGAGATAATTATTGGATGGACTTTACTCGGGGCCTGTTCAAGGCCTTTATAGTTCTGAAAATGCTTTCTCTTCACCCCCTCCACTCATTCCACAGAGGATTACTGTAGAGTTATCTTCTTCTGAGGTGGAGGCCTCTGACTGTGATGACCATTCCATTACTCCTTTTAAATTCACTCTCCTGTACAGCTGCCCTTAGATGATGAGGATTCTCTTTCTCCTGATTCCCCTAAGGAAGAGGGATCCTTTAGAGAGACCACTGTAAATATGACGAAACATTTTGATTGGGAGTCTAAGCAAATGTCTGATGTGCAAAAGAAGCACTACAGCCATTTACAGTTGGGCACCCCTTTGCTTTCCCCTTCCCCTCTCCCACCAGTCTGGATGCTTTTGCATTCACAGCTCCAGATTCTCAGTCCCCAGCTCCCAAGTTCCAGAAGATCTTAAGTTTCTTCTTAATCATGTAGCTGACCTGTCAGCTGTTTCCTTAGCGCCAGACAAACTGTCTAATCTGCTGCCAAATGCTAATGCCCTATCCTCAGACATGGAAAGCAGAGTTGTGTACAGGTGAGGGGAAAAAGCTCTATACTTCTGCGCTGGCCTTCAGCCAGCCCCTTCTCCTTTTTATCCTTCTGCAGGCCTGTTGTCTTTGGATTTGAATAATTCTTACCTGCATAAGCCCATTATACTATTCATGCAGGAAATTATCAGACCCAGGTGACCAAATACCTTTTATCTATCCTTAATAATTTAAACTAAGCTGACATATCAAGCATAGACTACAAGCAACCTTTTTTTAACCTTGGTAAAGCAGAACACTCAAGGTGATTAAGCTTAGTATAAAATGCAGCTATTATGCTGCTGAGGCATCTTCCAGCGCAGCTACTATTAGTTCAGTCATTAGGAGGTACACCTGCTTCCATAACCAGATCCTACCAGAAAATTTTGAGGTAAACGCCTTGATTTCCCCCTTGACAGGGACTATTTGTTTGAACAACAGGCAACTAAGTTATTCAAAACTTTGCAGGAGCAAGTTAAAACTGTGAAGGAATGCAGACAAATCCTTCTTCATTCTGTGCCCAGATATCAGAGGAATTAACCTGCCAAGCCTACTTCCTGTGTTAGAAGAGAAAATTGGCCTTTTCAGAAACACAAGAAGGCACCCAGAAAAAGATTTCTAAAACAAAACCCTGAAAGGGACCTCAAGTGTGGGAAGCCTCCTTTTGCAGATAAGTCATTGTGACTGTCTTCCTCCATCCCTACCCCTCGGTTCTACTCTTCCCCTTTTAAAAAGACTCGCACTTTCAAGTTCAGACTGTAAAAAGGTTACCACAGACAAGTGGGTACTCACCTTAATCAAAAAGGTTACAGTATGTATGTAACCGGTTAAATCTTCTCCCTCCCAAACTATGGTCCCAAGGTGCTGTAAATCAGTTCATCCTCTGTTCATGGGATGAGGATTCTACTCCAGACTATTTCTGGTATCAAGAAAAGGAGGACAGTGGAGACCCATACTGGACATCTCCCAGCTTAACACCTTCCTCAAGGAACCCACTTTCAAATTGCTGTCTCTTCAGCCACCCCCTTCTCCCCTTTATCCTTCTGCAGGTCTGTCTAGTGTATTTGGATTTGAATAATTCGTACCTGCATAAGCCCATTATACTCTTCATGCAGGAAATTCCTGAGGTTCCCTATTGTCTTATAATATTTTCAGTTTATTGCTTGCTTTTCGGGCTTTCTGCTGCTCCCAGAATTTTCACAAAGTGCCTAGTTCCTGTTGTAGCCTTTTGTAGAACACAGGTAATACAAATATTCTCCTCCCTAGACGATCTGCGTATCCAGGCTTCTTTTCCTTGGGTCTTACTACAGCACCTCAAGTTTACCCTCACCGTCCTTCGGTAACTAGGGTTTGCTGTCAATTTCAAAACAAAATCTTCCCTTCAGCCCACTCAAGGCATAGTTTTCTTGTATTACAGACTAGATGACATGTTGGTCTTCTTCCTCCAGGAGAAGGTGCAGTACCACACAACTTACTTTCAGTCGCTCCTTACCTCTCAAAGCTTGTGCAACCAAGGACATTTTCAGAGAACTAGGTTGCTTGGTAGCTACCATACCAATGCTTTCTTTAGCCAGGTTGCATAATAGGAAAATTCAGTGCTACCTGAAAAAGATATGGTCTCAACAGTTGCCCCTTGGACACACAGATCTATCTCAAGCATTCTCTCAAGAAGATGATCTGGTAGTTGACACAGGTGAACTTCACTCCAGGCTTGTCTTTTAAGGTACATAGTCCCAGTCAAGAGGTGTACACAGATGCCTCAGACAAGACTTGCTGGGCACATCAATAGTCAAAAAATATCATCTTCGTGAAATACTAGATTTCTTATTTTGGCCAAAAAATCCCACAAATCTTTGCATAAATGCTGATATAAATCTAAACATTTCTTCAATTTGATATCAACATAGTTAGCTAAGGGGTGTATTTTAGCCCTAGAGGCATTGACAATGGGTCGTAATGGAGGATCAGCAATGTTTTTATGAATTTTGGGGAGACCAAAAGTAGATGTAACTAGAGTATATTCACACCATAAAAATTTATATAACTCCTAGGTAATCGATCCTTGGTCAAACATATCTTTCAGTAAATATTCAATTTGAACATATGAGAGATTAACCACATTACAAGCGTAGCTTCTTCATAGTCATCAATAAACATAATATTCATTATATAGCAATAATCAGACTGTCATAATCACAAACCGCCCACCCTTGTTGGGCTTCATAACCCTAATGTTCTTATCCAAACTAAGTTTCTTTAATAATTCAAATTCTGTTTTGCTAAGATTGTTTCCAGAAGTATATGTAGGACCATACAGCAATCTCCTGAACTCAAATTCACAATTTTTTTCAAAAATAACAAGCAGCATTTGTAATTGGGGGTTGAAAATATCCATTGTTATTCCGAAAATATAAATTCAAGTTAGGTTTTCTTAAAAGCATATTTAAGTCAATAATAACATTTTCAAATTTAGCTTTACAGGAGGGTACAAAATTAAAACCCTTGCTTAATAATTCACAATGCTCCATATCTGTAAAGCTTGAAGTCACCTTTTGTACTGGTAACAATATTAGGTCCATCATCGTGTCTTTCTATACCAGAATATTCATTTAAAAGTTCAGTATCATGAAAAGGATTTATCTCCTCTGTCCTCTTTGGTAATTGTTTGTGGTCTTTCTCCACTGTTGGCCTGGTACTTGTTGGCCTCCATTGCGGTTCCCTAAATGTTCCGGCCGCCTCCAGGGAGCCTGTTCTGAAGGGCCATCTTGATTTCCCTGC
The DNA here is from genome assembly GCF_019279795.1 of Protopterus annectens. Lineage (NCBI taxonomy): Eukaryota > Metazoa > Chordata > Ceratodontiformes > Protopteridae > Protopterus > Protopterus annectens. The sequence goes on from NC_056731.1 coordinate 60,947,741, forward strand.
TCCATCTCTTCACCGTTGATACGGCCCCGCCGATCATCAGTGGGTGTGTTGTCTTCATTCAGTGCAGGTCCTGGTAAAGGACAGGCCCGCCCCTAACTGTATTCAAGCCTATCTCTTTCAATTATTTTTCGGATTCCTGTTCCTGATGTCATGGGTGTCTCTGTCCACCTTCTCTAAGACTTTTTCAAATGTATCACCCGAATGCATAAATAAAATGTCACCCCTAATGTATTTACCTGAGTCAGTTATTTCTTTATGGAGAATGACAAGTTCTTTAGAGTTGTGTTTCAACATTATCTCCATAAGTTCGCAACCCTGCCGATCAAACAATTCAAGCAGTTCAAGATGCAGGGGTGAATTATGAATGAGCCCATTGGGAAATATCTAGGACCTAAGTCACTTGAGCACTTGCTTGTTTTTAATGCATTCCATAAAGTATTCATTTTCAATCAACAATTTTCTATATTTACTTACTTTTTCAAATAGCTCCACAGACTTATTAAATGTATTATTGTTGTTACCTGCCATAGAACTCAAGTGTGTTGGTAAGTTGTTAAGCCACAAAGTGATATTCACAGGTCGATTAGGATTAACTTGTTCATTACCTTTTGCATTCTGTCCTTGAAAAAACATTGTAAAATGGGTGGAGTACTTTGCCTTAGAGAACTCGCTTCATTAGTAGTGTTGGTAGGTAGCTCCAATTGTGCTATTCTTGCCAGTTAAGAAAGTTGTTGCGAAAGTTGTTGTACAAGCTGGGTCAAGGAGCCCAATCTTGGAACTTTAAATTTCTTCAGTGCTATCAGTTTCTTCTGACAAACCTAAGTTGTTGCCATCTATTACATGTCTTCTTTCTGATAAGGATAGTCGAGCTATGGAAAGATTGGGCAAGAAAGTTTATACTGCTGCCACCTTGTCCTGTAGGGCCATTAACTACCAGATTCATATGACCAGATATGTTTTGGCCCTCCTTCTCCAAGTTTCTAAGGTGGTATCTGACCTTACTGGTTCTGAATAGGCTTCTGCCCTCTCCTTGTTAGGATCCACTTCTAAATTTGCCTGTCGCTTAGTAAAATGCAGCTATAATGCAGCTGATACTACTTCCAGGGCTGTTGCCTTTGGTTCATTGTGAGGCATTATTCCTGGCTCTGTCTTCATTTTTGACTGATGATATAATGGCCAAACAACTTGAATGCTTCTCTGGATAATGAAAGTCTTAATTGGCTTAAGTACTGGTGTCATTCAAAGGGGATCCAGTGCCTGTCAGCTTGGGATGATATGCTCGACAAGCCACAGTGCTTCGCTAGGGACGGCTTGCACCTGTCACCCTTGGGCTTTCGGATATTGGCAAAGGCTCTTGCTACCCCCATAGTGCCTTTTTTAGGCAAGGCTCAAAAGACAAACCCACCTCCACAGGTATCACAAGGGATAAGAAACTAAGAGTAATGCTACTCAACGCCAGAAGTCTAAACCTCAAGATGCATGCACTCGAAACTCTCCTTAGCATGGAGAACATCGATATCTGTGCAGTAGCAGAAACCTGGTTCAGGGCTCCCGAGAGCACCCCAGCACTACCAGGTTATACCTCATACCATGCTTTTCAGCCCCAAAACTTGGACCGAACCACAAAAGGAGGGGGAGTATCGATATTCATCAAAGATACCCACACCTCCAGGTTGGTGGCAAAGCACAAAGCATCAGAGACTATCCATGTGCAACTAACAGTGGATAAAACTGCCTTCCAGTTTATAGCCTGCTACAGACCACCCTCCCAAACCCAGGAACCCCACTCGGCCTTTCTGAGAACACTGGAAAATATGAAGGTCTCTCCAAACATCATTACATTGGGCGACTTCAACTACCCAAACATAGACTGGGAGCATTACTCTAGCTCCAACACCCTAGCCCAAAGGTTCCTAGAATTTATAAACTCAAATGCTATGGAACAACTTGTTACCACTCCCACAAGAGGGGAAAACATACTGGACCTGATCATCACCAAGATGGGGACTCTATGCTCCAGACCAGAAGTGTATCCCTCACTGGTAAGATCAGACCATAAACTAATCTCACTGGATATTCACATCCCGACCCCACCCCCTGCCCAGAAAACCACAGTGAAAAACTTTTCTAAAGCAAATTTCACACTCCTCAAAACCGAGGTGGAATCCTTTAAAGCCCCCGGGCCTGTGGAAAATACGGTCCAGACCGCAGAATTCTTTATAAACACATTCTATGAACACCGTCAGGAATGCATGGATCATGCGATCCCAAATAAAACCAAGACCCAATCCTCCAAAGGCAGACGTCCTGTCTGGTGGACCCCAGCCATAATCAAACTATACAATAGAAGGAGGAAGCTACTAAATGATAGCGCAAAATCCCAAAAAGGGAAGGCATCACTGATCAGTATTAGCAAAAAACTACGGGCACTCATAAAATTGTCTAAGGCCAGCTTCGAGAGAAAAATTGCACAGGACACTAAGGATAATCACAAAGCTTTCTTTAGTTATGTTAGGAACCTGGGTGGTAATTACCAGATATGCTCAGAATTAGTCCAAACTGACAAAAAATACACTGAACCCACAGACATTGCCAACATCCTAGCTGACAGGTTCAGCGCAAACTCCCCCCCCTCCACCCTCCCCACCAAAAGGGCAAATATGTATCCCAGCAGAGTGCTGCCCCCCCTGACATCTCAGATGCTCAGGTAAGAGCCGCCCTCTCCAAAGCAAAAAACACAGCATCAATGGGACCAGATGGTGTCCCGAGCTGCGTCCTACATGAACTCCAAGAAGAGCTAAACCCAAACATAAAACTACTTTTGAATCTCAGCCTTACTACAGGATATGTGCCCAAAGAGTGGCATACAGCAACAGTGGTCCCTCTCCATAAAGGCGGTGCCTCAATGGATCCTGGAAACTATCGCCCCATAAGCCTGACTAGCTTGGTCTGCAAAGCTATGGAAAGGATCATCATGGACCTCATAAATAAAGATATTGGGGACCTACAGACACTGGATCCTACCCAGTTCAGCCTGCCTCTTAAACCTGGTTGATTTCTTTGAAACAGTCACCAAGGCCATTGACGAGGGGAAGGTGATCCACACAGCCTACCTGGACCTTGCAAAAGCCTTCGATACAATACCCCACTCGGGCATTATAGATAAGCTCACCAGCTTAAATATAAACCCCTATGTCACTAGATGGATTGCAAACTGGCTCAAGGACAGAACCCACATGGTTAGAATTGCTGGAGCCATGTCAGACTCCAAACCAGTTACAAGTGGTGTCCCACAAGGCTCAGTCCTGGGACCTCTCTTGTTCGGTATATATTTCTCGGAGGTACAGGCCAACACAGAAGGACTGTGGCTGACCAAGTTCGCAGATGACTGCAAACTGGGCACCATAATCGACTCTCCAGCCGACACAAGCATCCTCCAAAAGGGCCTCATAGAAACAGACAACTGGTGCCAGAGCCATGGCCTCAAGCTAAATGCCAAAAAGTGTATAGTCATCCCCTTTGGCAAAAACAAAGTGCCCACAAATTACCACATAGGTGGTAATCCATTAAGTACAGAAGAAGTAATTAGGGACCTGGGGAACCAAGTTGATAGCAATCTCTCATTTGACAACCACGTGGCCAAAGTGGTTAGAAAAACATTTTATATAGCCCATCTAATCATGAAGGGATTCACATCTAGATCAGGGGAGGTCATCGTGCCTCTTTACTCATCCCTCATCAGGCCCATAATTGAGTACAATGCCCCTTTTGGGATGTACCTTACCAGACACCTGCAGCAACTGGAAAGACCCTAAAAGTACCTCACCAAGAGGATCAAGGGGCTCAAACAGATGCCATATGCTGCCCGGTTAAAGAAACTCCATCTCTACTCAGTGGCATACCGCCTGTTCAGAGGCGATCTGTGCCTGACATATAAAGCCATGTCCAACCCGGAATTAATGGACATGCTGCACCTCAGAAAATTAAAATCCCATCGAGCTACGCGTTCGAGAGACTTGAACCTCAGCACTGAAATAAATAGGACATGCTGGAGGGACAGATTCATAACCTAGAGGCTCCCTTCACTCTGGAATAAAATCCCTGTCCAGGTTAGGCAGAGTCCCTCATTGACTCTCTTCAAGAGGAATCTTGATGAGTGGATGGGAGATCGTAGATTTACCCCGGGTATCACTTCTGTGTCACTGTTAGACAGAGGCACAGTATACTAACCTCGAAAAAGGGCATAGCAAAATAAATTTAAAATGGGTGGCGAAAGCCAAACACATTCTGGCTAGGCTTATAAATGCCCAAGGGCAGATAGCCTAGTATGAACCTATGAACCTATGTAACTGCCCCTACTGACTTATTTAAGCCTCCTCAAGTTAAGGATAATGCCTTGCAGGAACTTAAGCACATTTTTGTTTCCCCTATTCCCAAATTTCAGAGGAACTATCCTTGCAAGTCTGCCTTTTTTCGTTAACCAACTCCCCCCCCCACTGATGGTAATAGTGGTTCCAGACATGCTCCTTCTACTAAGTCTACCCAGACTTTTTCCTCCCAGAAACCTTCTTTCCAAGATAAGCCTGGTTCTGTTTGATGTTTGGCCTTCCCTTCCCCTCGGCCAGGTCCCTTTGTCTCTTTTCCTCTCCTTGTGTCTTCCAAATTCGCATCTAATCAACTTATGTTCTTGGGTTCATTCGGTTATCCATCAGGGATATTCTATGGTTTGGAAATCCCTTCCTCTCTTTTCAGGCATTCCTCAATCTCCTCAGGAGCAGCTGCCTCATTTCTCAGAGGTTCTGCAATCTCTTTTGGACTATTGCTCCTTTCATCCCATTCTTCCCACCCAGGTGGGGGAAGAGGTTTTACTCCAGGATGTTTTTGGCTCCTTGGAAGGAGTGTACTTAAAGACCAATTTTGTAACTTTTCCTGCTCAACACTTTTCTTACGATCCCAAGATTCCTTCTTTTCAGATATTGTCTCATCAGGCATGGTTTCCTATTCTGCTTCCTCAGGGCTTTCTGGTGTCCCTATATCTCAAGGATGCATACATTCACATCCCCATTCATATTTTCAGGAATTTTTTTATGTTTCTGTCTCTTCCTTGCATTTTCAGTTTTCTGCTATGCCTTTTGGCCTTCCTACTGCTGCAAGGGCATTCATCAGATGTCTTGCTCCTGTCATTGCTTTTTGAAGGCTACAAGGTGCACAAATATTTCCCTGTCTAGACAATATGTTTATTCAAGCTCCTTCTCCCAGGAATCTGTTACAGGGCTTCCAGTTCACCACTTGGCTTTTGTGCAGTCTGGGTTTCACCATAAATCTCCAGAAATCAGTTCTGATGCCTTCACAGGTTTATGTTTTCTTTAGACGCAAGCTTCGGACCATTCCCATGCTGGCATCTCTTCCTGCCCCCAAGGCTCTGTCTTTAACTGCCTTTTTCCATCCTCTTCTTCCTCTGTCCTTTGTCATGGCCATGAGATTTCTCAGGGCCCAGGGTTTTATGGATTCCACTATTCCCATGCTCCCTCCCGCCAGGTTCCATATGAGGAAATTTCAGTGATACCTCAGATCAGGGCATCTTCAGCATTGTCACCCCCTTGGAGTTCCTTGTCCCTTTTCTTCCTTGTCTCAGTCTTTCAGTGGTGGATTCATCAACTCTGTCTCAGTTCAGAGCTTTCCTTTCAATCTCCATTTCCCACTCAGGGTTTTTTTTTTATACAGACACCTCAGACAGAAGGTGGGGTGCCTCTTTTGGCCCCATGAAGGTAAATGGTCTCTGGCCTCCTCCTCAGAGGTTGATCATATCAATATAAAAGAGATGCCAGCTCTTAGCTGTACAAGCTTTTCATTCCCAGCCCCTCAAAGTCTTCACTGACAATACCACGGTGATGTGGTATGCCAACCGGTGGGGGGATGCATATCAGTACTCTTCAGGCAGTTTACATTCCTTCAGAGCACAATTTAGTGGCAGATTCTTTGAGCAGGTCCAGAACACAAGCTCACACATGGATACTTCACAGAGATGTGTTCCTCGACATTGTCCATCTGTGGAGTATTCTTCAGGTGGATCTCTTCACCTTGCCACTGAACAGGCAATTTTCTCTATTCTGTTCGAGTCCCAAGTCCTCTGACCTGGAAACTGCATGTCTTGTCTTTTCCTTGGAAGGGATGTTTCTGTATGCTTTCCCATCCCTTCATTTGGTTTCATGGCTTCTGCACAAGATCAGGAAGGGCTATCCCATGATCTTACTGGTGACTCAGTTTTGTCCCAGACAGCATTGTTTACCCCTTCTCACTCACTTGGCCAGGAGCAGTAACTGCAGTTTACCTCACCAGGTGGATTTTCTATCATAAGACAAGGGATCTCTAATTCATCATCACCTATCCACTCTTCAACTGACACTGTGGGTTTTTAACCTCTTTAGGCATCTCTTTTCTGAGGACATGCTCCATTTTCTGTTTGGAGCCTCCATCACCATCAAGATCGCCTATCAGTGGAGGTTCCTTTGGTTCTCTTATTTATGCGATTTACTCCATGCTTGGTTGGCATATTCTTCAGTTAAAGCTTACTTGTCAGCAATTTCTGGTTGTTTGCCCTTGAATCCCCCTCTGGCCTCTAAGTTTGAAGTCAAGCAAGTCTTTAAAGGGGTCCTTCATATCAGGCCTCCCAGGAAACCTATTCTGCTTTTGACTCAGGCTTCTTTTGAGCCTACTGCTTCAGCTTCCTTACAGCATTATACTTTGGAATACTGTTTTACTTTTGGCTCTTATTTCAGCCAAGATTATGTCTGAGCTTCAAGCTCTCATGGCTATTCCTCCCTTTTTAGTTGGTTCATAGAGGCAGGGTGTTTCTTTGTACTAATCCTCCTTTTATGCCCAAGGTGGTCAATGAAATGTCCCTTAATCAGTCTATTCACCTACCTTCCTTTTTTTCTTCTCCATAGTCTGCCAGTGAAAAAGTTCTTCACAACTTGGATTTGCATAGACAGCTCAGATATTATTTAGCTAAAACTAAAGTTTTTTACAAATCTGAACAGCTTCTTGTTTCTTTTCATCCTGGGACTTTGAGTTTGGCTGTTTCAAAGGAAACTATCTCCTCCTGGATTTCTAAGGCCATTTCCTTCTTTTATTCTTTTCATGGCAAATGTCTTTCCTCATCTTTAAAGGCTCATTCTACTAAGGCAGTTGTCTCCTCTGGTGCCCTTTTCAAGGGTCTGAATACTATTTCTATCCTAGAGGCTGCTACGTGGTCCTCCCTTCATACTTTCACTAAATATTACAAGTTAGATGTTGTTTTCAGGGCCAGAGCAGGCTTTGTCATTGCTGTCCTGCATGGGTTTGTGGAGAGAGAGCCCCTATGCTTTTCTCCTCCCAGGCTTCTTCTTTGAGCTAGTGTACTCTTCCCTAGGTGAAGAATACTTACAGTAATATGGAAGGATGTAGTACAGTTGTGCAAAATCTTACTGTAAAAGTAGGTACCCTTCTCTTCACTGTTGGAGTATTCTGTCCCCCTATCCTTAACCCTCTGTTATGACTCTTAATATGTGTTCTGGTTGCCCTTTTGGCCCAGGGGCTCTTCTGCCTTCTTTATTTTGCCTTCTGGATGCAGATGTTCCTCTCTGTCTTTGGGGGTACTCTGTTCTTCCTGGGGCTTTTTTCATTTGTGAGTGTTTGTGTCCATATGGCAGCTTTATGCCCTACGTTATGCATGAAGAGCATTTGTGGTGATGTACGGTTCCTATAAGAGCTGAAGGCTTTGGTATACTGGTTGGATGTTGAGCTCTATTTGGCAGGAGATCCCTTAGGTGAAGAATGCTGTGACAGTGAAGAGAAGGATGCCTAGTGTAATGGTAAGATCTTACACAACTGTACTTTCTTTTATTTGAATCAGTGGTTTCACTGGCTCTGGAAGAGGAGGAGTTTATCTGTCTTGCAAGACTTATTCTGGATGGCCATCATCTGGGTCTGCGTGATCTCTGAGTTGCAGGTTTTATCTGTTAAGAACCCTGTTTAGTGTTCACAAGGAGTTTGACTCCAGAAATCGCCAGCAATTGTTCACTTGGATGGCAGACACCCCCCCCCCCAGTGATTACAATTTGCAGTGTCATTTTAAATGAATCAAGCATGATGTTGCAAAATGTGATCAGTTAAAAAAGATTGCCTTGAAAGGCTTAGAAACTTGAAGGCTTTCACAAAATACATCATGTTAGTGATAGCACAGGGTGATAACAGCTCCTTCATAGTAGATGAACATAGTTCTAAGGTTTGTTCTAAAAAGAATAGGATCCATAGGGTGTTTCAGAAGTTCCATAAAAAAAAAAAAAAAAAAATGTAAATATGGAGAAGCCTAAGAAGGTTATTGCAGATAGACAGCTGGGAAGAATAATTGAGGCCATAGTAACCGGTCCAGACACGCTGATGTGATACTGGTATAGTTTTCAGCCACAGATTTTTATGGATTATTCACCCTAGTCAAGGGAATTGTAAGTGGAGATGCTTCCCCAGTCTTAGCTGCTGTTATTGCGAAATAGGTTGACAGTGGAGTTTGACACTGAGAAGGCTACTACTTTTCACATTTGAGAGTCAGGTTTCCAGTTGAGAAGTATTGCTGCACCCAACACACATTGTTCATAGGTTGGTACTAGGCTATCAGCCCTACGGCCTATACAAGCCTAGCCATAACAATTCCCTGGCTATTTCTTCCCACACTACTTACTTCCCTGGACCCCTGTCTAGCAGGGTGACTGACGTTATCCCTGGGGTGAATTTCCTTTCTCCCATCCAATCGTCAAGGTTCCTTTTGAAGAAGGCCAAAGAGGCACTCTGCTTGACATGTATGAGCAATCTATTCCGGAGTCTGGGGAGTCTGGGTCAGGAACCTATCCCTCCAGCATGTTTTGTTTATTGTGATGACAAAGTTTAGATCCCTGGAGCTTGTGGCTTTGAGGGATTGGGATTTCTTTAAGTGTAGCATGTCCAACAGCTCTGGGTTTGACATGGCCTTATATGTTAAGCAGAGATCGCCTCTGAGTAGACGATATGCAACAGAGTATAGCTGGAGTTTTTTAAGGCAGTCTGCTTTAAGCCTGTGATTCTTTTAGTGAAGTATTTCTGTGGCCTTTCCAGTTGTTACAGATGTCTTGAGAGGTACATACCAAATGGGGCATTGTATTCTATAATGGGTCTAATGAGGGATGAGTACAGTCGGAGAATGACCTCCTTTTTTCTGGATGAAAAGCCCTTAGTGATGAGGTGTGCCACATAGAAGGATTTCCTGACTGTTGTGGTGATGTGGTTATCGAAGGTGAGACCACTGTCCACCTGTGTCCCTAAGTCTCTTATCACACTTTCGGTGTTTAGTGTAATGCCACCTATATGGTAATTCACAGATACATGTTTTTTCCCAAAGGGGATAACTATACATTTCTTGGCATTGAGCTTGAGCCCATGGCTGTGGCACCAAGCATCTGTTTCTCTAAGGCCCTTTTGTAGAGTATCCACAGAAGGAATTTGTCTGGGTTCAGAAATCCAGCAGCAGGGGACTTCCCTCCCCTGCACACAATTCTTTGCCACTGGGTATCCCACTGATGTAGTGGATATAATCCACAGTGGGGCATCAGCACACATGCTGGCCAAGGATTGCTCTTCTATTTTGTGTTCAGAGCGCACATTCCCAGTAGATGTGCAAAACTCATGCATTAGTTCAGGGAATGCCAGTCACTCATCCAGGGCTCTAACATTTTACTTTTCATTATAGTATTTTTGCAGAATAATGTTTTGTTTTGCTGTAGTGTCTCCATCACCCCCCCCCCACACACACACACACACACACCATCTTAGCCATAAGGCTCCTCTTTGTTTGCATCAGGCCTGGAAGGGAGAAGAGAAAAAGTGTCCCTTTCCTGGAAGAATCCTTATTCAGTGAGTGTCTGGTCAACATGGAAAGATCCACTGACCCTTCAGCTTCAACATGAAAGATGATAAACATTTCTTCTCAATCCCTACCCAAAGAAGTTTCTTTAGTGAAATCTTGAATAAAATGAATGGACAGTTAAAAATGGAAATTCTCACCCACCACCCTGAAGAACTATTTCAAATGGCTAGTATATTGTGCTGCCAAAATCTTCTGCTATACCTTCTGTGATGGAAACATTTGAGAACATGGTTTAAAATACCTTCTTTGACTCAGGTTTTCAGTTATATATCTTCCAAAATGCTGACTAAATTGAATATGGTCTAGAATGAATTCCTACATCTTTTTAAAAATCCTGAGACAGACCCACAGTCTAGGGTTGCCATCTTTTCAAATGCCCAAAGTGGGACATTTTTGGTACAAAAGTCAGATTTTGCAGGGCATAACATACCCACGGTCAGTACCAAGGACAGAACTTCACATTTTACCATAAATAAAAGCTTATTCTTGTAGTATTTTAGTTGCTTATTCTGTTTCTTATAACATTTAGGTGTTTCAGATACATAATAACTGTTTTAAGGAACTATTACATAATAATTTTGTCCTAAAATCTCAGGACATTTGCCATTTTTTCAATTTTTATTGCAGGACACAACTGCCGAAAGAGAGGCTGTCCCTCACAAAGTGGGACAGGTGGTAACCCTACCGCAGTCATTTCTTTGGAGGTATCTAGAGGTTCAGTGCTAATTCCAGTTCTAAATACCTTACCTAATAACAGAAGTCAAATCTCAGAAAGATTTGGGAAAAAATGTATACCTCTGCTATCCTAGGGATCTGACCCATTGACTTTCAGTCTCTGTCCCCACACTGTCAATCTCTAAATGTGTTACCTTCAAGCTCACACAGACTTGGAGGGAAAGTGAGATACTATTATTCCATTTTCTTCAAATTGATACGACTACGGAAATAAGAAGAGTTAAAAATTAGAGGTAGGGATAGAGACCCCACATTGGAGGGTACAGCCCCCCATAAAGGTTCTTCACTGCTTTTTGTTTTACTTGTACTATAGGAGTATAATGGGTGACAGGAGACAGCATACTGGTAAGGTGGGTATCGAGAAATTTGACATCAGGATTTGAAAGTACCGTGGGAGCAGTGTAGTCATTACATACTAAAAGGAGGTGCTGCACTCAGCTTGGTCTGTAATACGCAGCCAGTCTATGCAGGTCAATTGTGCCAGAAGAGAGAGGTCAGCAGAATCTCTTAGTGTTCTTTAGGCAGAAAAAAGTGGTAGAACTGCCATGCTGGCACAGTAACAACAAACACATCAAAGGAGAGATGTGATATGATCAAGCAATTCTTTTAAGGGGTCCTTCATATCAGGCCTCCTAAGAAACCTATTCTGCTTTTGACGCAGGCTCTTTTGAGCCTACTGCTTCAGCTTCCTTACAGCATTATACTTGGAAGACTGTTTTACTTTTGGCTACACTTGCTTGAGCTGTCACGCATTATTAACAAGAGATATTCATCAGGAGCTGTCTAAAAGCCTGACTAACTGTAAAATGTGTGTTGTTCACTGAAACTTATTGTACAATCTATGTTGAATGTTTGTAGGTAATACTGGTGCCACTTTGTTCAGGTCACGTAGCAGAAAAGAGAGTAAAGATGGTGCAGTATTTACTGGAAAAGGGAAAAAGAATGTATTGTACTGGGAGTTTTGCTGGACTGTGAGGATTCAGTGTACTAGAGAATGATTGGAGTTACCTTGGTTAGGATGGGGAGAAAAACAATCTGAATGACAGTTTTTTTTTAAATTGGGTTCTAGTATTTTGATGTTTTGGGGGTCCTAGTGCACAGTAAAATCCTGTAGAACCACTTAAACTTGGTTTAGTCAGAAAGATGTGCCATTAACATATGTACGCATGTTTCCAAACTAGTTCTATTAAATTGTGGTCACTCATGATTTCTGGACTATTGTATTGGCCATATCAAGAGGGCTGTTATTAAGGATTCTCTCTCGTTCCAGCCATGTCCACATCATTCAACTTTCTAGGTAATTAGTTTAATTATATTGTAAAATTTGGTAAAGAGCATAACTTGTGCTTAAGGTTACCAGGATGAGTTCATTGACAGTAATCAACTTCATAACAAAGGCAGCAGCTCTCAGGATGAGGAGTGTTGCACTGTGGGTAATAGCCAGAGCGGTGGTTTAGGTCAAGAAATAATTATTTTTATTTTATTTTTTTTACATTTGTTTACTGGGATAGTCCAACTGGGTTGATAGCCCATTTTCAGCGGAGGCCCAGGGAGAAAAGCTCCACAAAAAATATCAACAGAAAAGTACAAATGATAAATACATTGAGAGACATACAAGACAGTACATAAGCACACATTTGTTACATGAACTAAAACTATTACAATCTAAAGAGAAGGCAGGAAATGTTTAAAATTATACAAAGTAATTTACATGTAGTAACTGTTGCAATCTAGTAAAGGCAAAAATTATATAATTATATTACAGTCTGAATTTTCAACTAATACATACATTCAGGTAGAAACTGCTGCCAATATGACTGCTTATAAGAGTAGGTGCAAGGTAAATGTCATATGGGGAGAAAGAGTGATTTCTGGGTGTTCATTGTGGGCATGCTCTAGCTGTTTAGGTGGGTCCTAAGAAGTTGTTTGAACATAGAGTAGTTGGTAGTGTTAAGGATGTTTTGAGGGATGGCATTCCAGACTTTGGAAATGTAATTGGAATAAAGGGCATATCCAAAGCTGTTAGATGATTTAGAGACTGAAAGAAGGGATTTATCTAAGGTTAGAGTATGGCTGGATGAGGCTTTGAAGTGCAGTACAGTTTCCTGGATTAGTAATGATATTGTGGGTAGTGGATATTTGATGGGTTTTTGCGCTTGTATTACCTCAGCAAGAGCCTGTCTGGATGGTCCTGCAGAGTTCTACAGCAGCAGAGGGCGAAAAGGAGACTTTGAGTGGATTAAGCACCTCTGTTTTGCTTTTTATTGCTTGATATTGCTAGCCGCTTTGTTCGGACTGCTTTTTTATTAACTTTGCTACTTATCTGAACTGTTTTTTTTTGCCAAATACTGTTTGCACTTTAAAGTATTCATTTTTTAAGTGTTTTTTCATCTATTTTAACTGTAAAAGGCTACACACTCAAGTCTGATAGCCTATTTTCTGTGTTAAAAGTGTTTATTTGCCATTTTTGACTTAACTTTGTGAAAAAAAAAACAAATAAAATCCTATCCCTATACTTGTGTCCCACCTTTCTAGATCTAGTAAAGTCCGGTTTACAGAGTTTGCTGAATTCTTGGCTGTTTGTAAGTTCCTTTGTTGCCCAGACCTTTCTAAGATAGATGGAAGCTTCTCTGTTCATCATTGAGAGTGGTGAGCTTTGGAACAGCCTATCTGTCACTGGAGGAGTGGTTTCAACCCAGAAACTGTAGTTTTATTGGCCATTTTGGGCTATTTTTATCCCTTTCATCTTTCTGCTTAAAACCCCATGTTTGCGTGGTTTTACTTATCGCATGGTGCCACTTAGCTATGATTAAACTATTCCTGGTGTCATAAAGTCTCCTCTTCAGTTTTTCCCTTGGAACTAGCCAGATTCTTAGTTTTAGCACTTGAATTTGCTTCCTTGTGCTCAGCATTGGTTCAGAACTTGTTGTAAGCACTATATATGTTATAAACTGCTGCAATACTTAACCTTCCTCATTACCTAGAGGAAAACTGTTTTGGAATTCATCTTCCTCATTTGCTTAGAGGAAAACAGCTCTTCTACTTACTTTCCTCACTTGTGTAGAGGTAAATAGTGTTTATTCAGGCATGTCTAAGGGACAGCTCCCGGTGTTCTCTTCTGCCTACCTGATGAATCTGGGCATCTTGGAACAATGTAGCAACTGCCTCATGCATGTATACCGACAACCCTCTCCTCCTACCACCCAACACTACAACCTGTGAGAGATGCATTTATCTAGCCAAACTGGTGGCAAAGCTCTCTCAACCCAAGACTGAACCTTAGTCAGGAGGAGAAGGCAAACATCCACTCCACACCACATAGTCCCAGTACATCTACGCCACCAAGAACCACACATAGATACACAAAATCATTCTCAGAGGCTCTCTGTAAGAATCTACCCAAACAACAGAGACCTCCAAAGCAGAAACGCAAGCAAGCTCCAGCCCTCACCATAACACGAAAGACACATAACACACAGACTCAGTGTGCAACTCAACCACTGCCGATAAGACAAAACTACGTACCAAACACATTGGTCATAGGTGACTCTTGTCAGGCACACTGATGTTCCACTCACCAGAATAGACAAGGAGAACATTGCTGTTAGCTGCCTGTTGAGTGCCAGGATCGCTACATAACCCATGCACTTAGGACACTCCACAACAAATACAAATATGACTCTGTCATTGTCCATGTTGGTGTGAATGACCTGAGATGTACCTCCCTGGGTTACATGAAAAGAGACATGGAGGAGCTCTCTGATCTTGTAATCCAGGCAAGTATGACCCTTGCCCTGCTTAGCAGCCTACCTTCGACCCAGAATAATACCGCAATACAAGGACAAAATGATTGACTTCAACAACTGGCTAAATGTCTGGTGTCATTCAAAGGGGATCCATTATTTGTCTGCTTGGGATGACATGGTTGACAGGCCACGATGCTTTGCCAGAGATGGCCTACACCTGTCACCCCTGGGATTCTGGATACTGGCTAAGGCTTTTGCCACCCCTATAGTTCCTTTTTTAGGTAAATCTCAAAAAACAAAACCACCACTGTAACTGATACAGGCAAGCAAAAAACTGAGGGTAATGCTACTCAACACTAGAAGTCTAAACCTCAAAATGTACTCACTCGAGGCACTCCTTAAAATGGAGAATATCGATATCTGTGCAGTGACTGAAACCTGGTTCAAGGCTCCAGAGAGCACCCCTGCATTACCAGTATATAACTCATACCATACTTTCCGGCCATCAAACCAGGACCGGATCACCAAGGGTGGAGGTGTGTCCATATTCATTAAGGACAACCACACCTCCAGGCTAGTTGCCCAACATAATTCATCCGAAATTATACAAGTGCAACTAACTGTGCAAAACTGCAATCCATATTGTAGCTTGCTACAAATATCCCACCATGCTGCAGGATTCCCACTCCTCTTTTCTTGACATAATAGAGAATGTTAGGGTCCAACCAAACACTCTAATATTCGGAGATTTCAACTACCCCACCATTAATTGGGAAAACTACTTTTGTACTAACTCCTTTCCTCAACACTTCCTAGAATTCGTAAACTCCAATGCCCTGGATCAACTTGTCCACACCCCTACCAGGGGCAAAAATATTCTAGATTTAGTACTTACCAACATGAGTGACAGATGCTCCACACCTGAAGTTAGCTCCTCGTTGGTCAGATCCGACTATAAACTAATCACCCTAGATATCCACATTCCGCCCCCACCCCCCACTAAGGAAACCACCGTAAAAAAACTTCTCCAAAGCCAACTTCGTGATACTTAAGGCAGATGTGGCCAATTTCACAACACTCATGCAGATGGACAATACAGTTACCACTGCCGACTCTTATACAAATGCACTCTATAAGCACCTACATGGGTGCATGGATTGTGCCATCCCTAATAGAACCAAGACACAGTCTTCTAAAAAAGGAAACCAATCTGGTGGTCCTCTGCTATTAACAAACTCTACAACAGAAGGAAGAAACTGTTGCAAAAGAGAATAAAATCCCATGAGTGGAGGAGCTCCCTGGTCACCCTAAGCAAGAAGCTGAGATCTCTCATAAAATCCTCCAAAGTGAACTATGAAAATAAGATTGTCACTGACTCTAAGGATAACCACAAAGCATTTTACAGCTATGTCAAGAATCGCAATGACAACACCCAGATCTGCTCTGAGCTACAGCAGAATGGCACAAAATTCACAGAACCAACTTATATCACCAGCATCCTGGCTGACTAGGCTGTGCCAACTTTACCTCTCCCCTCACCTCCTAAAGGGCCCATATACATACTGGAAGAATGCAGTGTGCCTGCAATCACAACTGAACAGGTGAAAATTGAGCTATTGAAAGCCAAGAACACAGCATCCATGAGACCGGACAATATCCCTGGCTGCATTGTACATGAGCTTCAGAATGAACTAGCCCCCCACCTAAGCATCATGTTCAGTCATAGCCTCTCGACAGGCGTTGTACCCACTGAGTGGCACATGGCAACATCTGTACCACTCCACAAAGGGGAGCCACCATGGACCCCGGGAATGATCGCCCTATTAGCCTGACGTGTCTGGTCTGCAAGGCCATAGAGTATATTGTCATGGAACTCATACACAAGGATATTGGTAACCTCCAAACTCTGAACCCCACCCAGTTTGGATTTGTGAAGGGCAGATCATGTCTCGTGAACCTGGTCGACTTCTTTGAAACAGTCACCAAAGCCGTGGACGAGGGTAAGGCAGTCCACACAGCTTATCTTGACCTCGCCAAGGCTTTTGACACCATCCCCTATTCTGGTGTCATAAATAAACTCACCAAGCTGGGTATAAATCCGTATGTCACAAGGTGGGTCACCAACTGGCTCACAGACAGATCCCACACTATAAACATTGTGGAATTCAAATCTGACCCCAGACCTGTGACAAGTAGAGTACCACAGGGTTCAGTTTTGGGTCCCCTCCTGTTTGAGATCTACTTTTCTGAAGTACAGGTCAACACAGAGGGGCCTCTGGCTGACAAAATTCGCAGGTGACTGCAAATTGGGTGCCATAGTCGTGTCCCCAAATGACATAGACATCCTGCAGAAGGGCCTCACAGAGACTGATGCCTGGTGTCAGAGCCATGGCCTCAAGCTCAACGCCAAAAAATGCATGGCCATCCCCTTTGGTAAAAACCCTGTCCCCATGGACTACCACATAGGTGGCAGCCCACTTAACACCGAAGGTGTGATGAGACCTTGGGACTCTAGTGGACTGTAGCCTCTCTTTTGATAATCACATCGCCACAGTAGTCAGGAAATCCTTCTACGTAGCACACCTCATCATGAAAGGGTTCTCATCCAGGAAAAAGTAAGTCATTGTCCTGCTCTACTCTGCTCTCATCAGACCCATTATAGAGTACAAATCCCCATTTGGAGTGTACCTTACAAGGCATCTGCAGCAGCTAGAAAGGCCACAAAAATATCTCACAAAGAGGGTTATGGGGCTTGGTTACCCTACGCTGACCGCCTCAAAAAACTCAGGCTTTACTCCATAGCATATCGTCTACTCCGAGGTGATATCTGCCTAACATACAAAGCTATGTCAAACCCGGTGCTGCTAGACATGCTACACCTAAAGAAATCCCAATCCCTCGGAGCCACACACTCTAGAGACCTAAGCCTCATCACCACAATTAACAGAACATGCTGGAGGGATAGATTCCTGTCTCAGAGACTTTCCATACTCTGGAACAAACTACCTATCTTTGTCAAGCAGAGTTCATCACTGGCGCTCTTCAAGAAAAATCTTGATGAGTGGATGGGCAATAGGAAATTCACCCCAGGCATCACATCAATGGCCCTAGTAGACAGGGCCGCAGGTAAATAGCATCCATGGGTGGTGAAAGCCAAGGAACCTTGTTGGCTAGGCTTACATAGGCCCTAGGGCTTATAGCCTAGTACCTACCTATGAACCTATGAAATGCAGGAGATTGGGTAGCCAGTTGAGCTGGTGGAGTGTTGCACAGTGGTGGGACCTGTGTGGGGAATTTGTAGCAAATTTGACAGTTTTATTGTAGCATGCCTCCAGCTAGGTCAGATTTTCTCAGGTTAGTAAAGATTGGTGAGGCATATAACAGAGTGGACAGAAAATGGGTTCTAGCAACAGCCTGCCTGGTGGGATGGGTAAGGAATTGTTTGGACCTGTAGAGAGTACCAAGATTAATATGGGTCTTGATAACTTCAGAAATATGCTTTTCAAATTTAGGGTTACTATCAATAGTTGTGCCTACAAGTTTTGTATGGGATGTGGGGTCAATTTTGGTGTTATCAGCTGAGAAGATAGTGAAGGGAGTTGGGTTTTTATTAGAGAAAAGAATGAGTTTAGTTTTCTTGGGATTCAATATAAGTTATTGGCTAGGGAGGTAAGATTCTATTTCTGTGAAGGATTTTTGATGTTTTTTTTGTAACTGGGACAGTGAGGGAGCAGCACATATTAAAGTTGAATCATCTGCATATCGAATAATAGCCAGGTTGGTGGCAGTATGCAGATTGTTGGTAAAGAATAAACAGCAGTGGGCCTAAGAGTGAACCTTGAGGGATTCCGTCTCCTACTAGTACTGGGAGTTCCATTTGATTGCTTGGTGGTGATGTTCTTCGTGTTTCACTGTTACAGTCATTACATTTGGGTTATCCTGCTGGCAGGTTGCCCTCAGTCGGCCTGAATTCCAAAGTCTTGGGTCCTGTGTCAGTTGCTGTCACCTCTTCCGTGACGTCAGGTCGTCAGGGGTATAAAAGATGCAGCCGATGCCATTTTCTTCAGTCTTTCTTGCCGCGCGGTGCCCGAAGCAGAAGCAGTTCGCAAGTGCCAGTCGGCCGACTCCTGAGATTTTCTTGTTCGAGTTTCAGATCTGAAGTCTTCATTAAAAGCTAAGTACCCCATTGGGGAAACTTTTTTCTTGCTCCAGACCGATGTCAGAAAAAGTTAATAATTGTATTTCTTGTGGGAAGCAAATACCTCATAAGGACTTTCATTCTTACTGTATTCCTTGCCTAGGCCCTGACCATGATGTTTCTAGTTGTTGGTTTTGTGCTAGATTTAACCAACACACTATTAAGCGTTGGTACGATTTTGCATTAAGCTATTTTGGGCGAAGATTTAATTATACAATGTCATCAGACAGCCATCCAACTACCGGAGTTCACAAAAAACACAAAGAAAAAGACAGGCAACCGAGGTCCAAAACCGACGACGAAGCTTCTCCTAAGCAAGTCACCGGTTCTCAGTGAGGTGCTTTCGCAGCCCCTGACGCCTGCTACTTTAGTCGCAGGCTGCTACCGACTCCCACGTGGAGTAGGCCAGGCCGCAAGGAAACTCAAGGTATTGGTGCCTCGGACATTATTCCCTCAGATGAGTCCGGAGTCGCTGAGCAGGCATCGGCTTCTGAGGGTGTTTTCAGACCTAAACAATTATATATTAAACCTACTTCAAAGGCAAAGACTAAAATACCTTTAAAGGCAAAGAAACAAGTTCACCAGCCACATGGACAGGCCCCCATGCCCAAAAAACAGGTGCTCAGAATGGCCGAAGACTTAATTACCTTGATCAGGGGTTCCCATCCCCCTCCTGATAAGAGGCCTAGGCAAGAGACAGACTATGAATCTTCAGATCAGGTTTCCATTTCTTCTGATTCGTCATCTGATCAGGAATATTCTCTTCCCCCTATGAGGATTCAGATGCTGAAGAATCAATTCCTTCAGCTTCTCCTCCTTAGGACTATTCTTTTGGGGAAACCTTGCATACCTTGAGGGAGCACTTCCAGTGGGAGAGACAAGATTTTTCAGAATCTAAGAAGAGGCTCAGAGACTTCCTTTTACTACCTCAACACAGGCCACTAGCTATTCCACCTGTGTTTGACATTGTAGATGATGTGTTCTCAGAGTCTAGTCTGACCCCTGACTCCTTACCTCCAGCTCCTGTTAAGCCGGACAGATACTACAGGGTCCTTCACTCTCATAAATCCCTTTTCAAAAACCCTACTGCAGACCCAGAAACTATTTCTCAGGATCCCAAAGGGGTCAAGGCTTCCACTGCAAAAAACCCTACCCTCTCTGACAGGGATTCTAGGGCACTGAATAGATGGGGAAAAAAGATTTACACATCTGCTACCTTAGCTACAAGGGCCTTAAAGTGCCAGTTTCATTTTCTCAAATATCAGCAATATATCATGACACTGCTTAAACAGAAAATGATGGTAAATTCTGAATGTGCAGAAAACAAAGAAAGGCAGGATTTATTGCATGCAGCTGAACAAGTTGGAAAGCATACTTTGCAATGTGGTTTTGATTCTCTGGAGGCCTCTTGCAGGGCCGCTGTTACGGGTTCTGTCATTAGGAGGCATGCTTGGTTAAAGGAACAAAATCTGCCTGATCATGTTAAAGCAAAATTATTAGATGTTCCATTACAACATGATTCCTTGTTTGGTGTTAAGGCAGAAGAGGTGTTAAAGAAAATGAAGGACAAAGCTAAATCTATGCAAATGGTCAATGATTTCTTACAGGTACAGCCACCTAGATTTAGCAGACACTGGCCTACAAATAACTGGTCCTTTCCAGTCTCAGACAGACCTCAAAAGGGCAGATCCAGATGCCCTAGAGGCAGATCACAGCCACAAGGTTCCTACAGGTCTAAGCAATGGGGTACTTCTACCTCCAAAGGTGTAGAAGACAAATCACAACCATACAGGAAACAGTCCCAATAACTTCCCCCTGCCTGCACCAAGCACTTATCTTCTGGCAACACCCTTAGGGGGAAAACTAGCACTTTTTTTCTCAAAATTGGAACATTATAACCCAGGACAAATGGGTTCTAGACATAGTGTCACAAGGCTACAAGTTTCACTTCCATACCCTGCCAAGGGCAAACGGTTGACCAGACCTGCCAAGAAATCAATGGGCAGAGGCTGAAAAACAAGTTGCAGCTCTCATGGACATGAGGGCTATTCAACAAGTGCCACAGCAAGAGCAGGGACAAGGATTTTACTCAAGACTGTTCTTGGTACCCAGAAAGGACAAAGCATGGAGACCAATACTGGACCTATCTATTCTAAACACTTTCCTGGATATACCAAAAATTCAAGATGTTGACCTTGCAGCAGCTTCTGCCCATGCTGGGCAGCAAGGCTTGGCTCGTGACTTTAGACCTAAAAGAGGCATACCTGCACGTCCCTATCAGACAATCATGCAGACGATACCTCAGATTCTAGGCTGTCTCAAAGCATTAACAATTCTCTGCACTGCCCTTTGGCTTATCTACTGCACCCAGGGTCTTCACAAAGTGCCTGGCACCAGTAATTGCTTACTGCAGACAAAGAGGAATACATATATATCCTTACTTGGACGACTGCCTCATATAAGCAGAGAACAAGGACATTCTACTACAGCATCTGACATTTGTGAAAAGACTTTTAACATGCCTAGGGTACATGGTCAACAAAAAGAAATCAAAACTAGTACCCTCATAAGAGATAATATTCCTGGGTTCAAGCTTAAATACAACTGCCCAGATGGCTTATCTCACTCCAGACAAACAAAGGCAACTGACTACCTATTTCAATGAAATGGCAACAAAGGCCCAGTTATCTGCAAGAAAAATTCTGCAGGCTTTGGGCTTCATGGCATCCTGCATCTTACTAATTCCATATGCAAGACTGCATATGAGGAAAATTCAGTGGTACATAAAAAGTGCCTGGACACAACATTGCCACAGCCTGGAAACAATGATTACTCTCATTCCCTGCCTGCAACAGGAGTTTCGATGGTGTGCAAAGGCTTGTCACCAAAACAAGGGACAGCCATTCTCACTACCCCCAGCCAGGCAGAGCCTAATGGCGGATGCATCAGATTATGCCTGGGGGAGCACACATGGCAGGAAGAGGCATTCAGGGCACCTGGTCCACAAACCAAAAACATCTACATATCAATCAAAAAGAGATGCTAGCTGTTCAAAATGCCCTGATAGCCTTCAAGGACCTACTTCATCCGGGACAACTACTGATAAAGACAGACAACACCACGGTCATGTGGTACATAAACAAGCAGGGGGGCACTCATTCTTACCCTCTTTGCAGACTAGCCATGGCTTTATGGGACACAGCATTGACTTACCAAGTTCATCTGCAGGCACAATTCCTGCCAGGAAAGGAAAATACTCTGGCAGACGAACTAAGCAGAAACCTCATGGATCCACAAATCTTCAGCATGTTAACAAGGAAATGGGGGTGCCCGGACATAGATCTATTTGCCTCCCATCACAACAATCAACTAAAAAGATTCTGCACAAGGACTTATCACAGACAAGCTTGGAAAGTGGACGCCTTATCTTTCAACTGGACAAACCTATCAGTATATGCCTTTCCTCCACTGCCTCTCCTCCCCAAGGTACTCCTAAAAGTCAGACAGGAGAAACCAAACATGATTCTGATTGCCCCCGACTGGCCACGCCAGTACTGGTATCCGAGCTTAAGGAACGTGTCCCAATGCCCAGCCTGGACCTTAACTCAAATCCCTCATCTACTGTCCCAGCAAAACAATCAGATTCTGCACAGCCAACTCAGGACCCTAAACCTGGCAGCATGGCGGATAATGTAGCCATACAAACCACACCTCTCTGTAAAGCTGTGATGGATGTCATTTTGGAAGCCAGAAGGCCTAGTACTAGAAAATCCTATGCTGGGAAATGGAAGAGATTTTGTGCTTGGAAACCAAGCTCAAGGAACTGATACAGCTGTCCCAAATATTCCTCAGATTTTGCAATACTTAACTGAGATGCTGGACAAAGGCCTATCTTTTTCATCAATTAAAATCCATGTCTCTGCCATTTCTGCTCATAACAATACAGAGCCACCACTCTTTTCTCATCGTTTATTAAGGCAGTACCTCAGAGGAGCAAAAAACTTAAGGCCTCCAAGGAGAATGCCAATGCCACACAGGACCACAATTATGTTTTGGAAAAAACTCACCTTACCTCCTTTTGAGCCAGCTGCTACTGCGGATATAAAGTTTTTATCTTGGAAAACAGCTCTGCTCTTAGCAATAACTTCTGCAAGACTAGTTTCAGGGCTACAGGCTTTCATGGCTGTGGAACCCTTTATCATTTTTTATCCAGGCAGGGTCTCTCTGAGAACAAACCCTACATTTATGCCTAAGGTGGTATCCAGTGTAGCCCTTAACCAAACTATTCATTTGCCAACTTTTTATCCAAATCCACAGAACAAGGGGGAGAAAATTCTGCGTTCTTTGGATGTATACAGACAACTTAGATTCTACTTGGACAAAACTAAAGTTTTCAGAAAGACAGATTAATTACTAGTGGCATATGCCACAGCATCACAAGGAAAGGCTATATCTCCAAGCAGACTATTTCAAAGTGGATAGGTCACTGCATTTGTTTCTGCTACTCACAGCATGGCAAACCAGTGCCTAAGGGCATTAGGCCACATTCATCCAGAGCTGCAGCCACTTCTGCAGCCTTTCTCAGGGGAATGCCAACCAAAGACATTTTAGAGGCTGCTACTTGGAGTTCAGTGCATACCTTTACAAAACATTACAATCTGCCTCTTTACTCTAAATCCAGGGCAGGTTTTGCCACTGCAGTTCTGCAGGGCCTCATAGCCACTCCTAATGCTGTTTAGCTCCAGCCCCACCAACCATAGCTTTGGGACTCAACCCAAATGTAATGACTGCAACAGTGAATCACAAAGAACATAGTACAGTTGTGTACACTTACCATAAATGTAGATGTTCGAGTGTATTCACTGTTGCAGTCCAGGTTACCCACCCACCATCCCCCTTATTTTTGCTGGAACTTATCTTTATTTCTCTAATCTATACAACCTAGGTGGTGTATTTGCTTATAGATGAAGGTAAAGCTTATTTTGGTGCATGTATGTTTTATTTACATAGTTTTAGCCTACCCTTTTGGGGGCACCTGACATCTGGGGCAAGAAAAACTGAAGAAAATGGCATCGGCTGCATCTTTTATACCCCCTGATGACCTGACGTCAGGGAAGAGGCGACAGCAACTGACGCAGGACCCAAGACTTTGGAATTCAGGCCGACTGAGGGCAACCTGCCAGCAGGATAACCCAAATGTAATGACTGCAACAGTGAATACACTTGAACATCTACATTTATGGTAACTGTACACAACTGTACTTTCTGTGAGGTAGCTTTGAAACCAAGTTAGTGCAGAGTGGGATAGGTTGAATGAGGCAAGTTCATTTAACAGTTTTTGGTGTGACACAGTGTCGAATGGCTTGGACATGTCTAAAAAGATAGATAAAAAAAGTAAGATAAAGTAAGAGCAGGAGCCCGTATCATGGATAATTGAGTGATTAGACGTACCTAGCAGTATCTGTACCCTGAAGAAACAGTATACGGGTTATGTTTCCTCAGGCGCAAACAGCAGAAGCAGAAAAAGAAAGTTGATTGAAGATTAGTGCTGCCCTAGTCAGGTCTGTGCCTTTAACTGAAAATGTCTGTCAAAAAGGCCACTATATACAACAGTAAGCAGTACCTTTGAATTACAGTGCACTGGTAGAAGACTAAACAGTAGGAAATGTTGGTTGCTAGCTTGAGCAGACATTGGATCTAGGAAGCTGAGAGTAGAGATCCAGACAGCATCCTATAGAAACCAGTCTTCTAGTAGACTGTATCTGGCAATGTAGGCCCAGTGACTCCTCTTAAAGAGTAGCAAACACATTTCCTTATGTTACATCTGCTAGCTGGACTTCCCTTGCCAACAAAAAAGTATATTATTCCATCTGCTTAGCATCAGATGAATCCCTTTCAGCGGAGTGAAAACCCTCTTCACTAAAATGTTGGTCACAACATTTTAGTAAAGATACTTAATAAGTGTACTATAAGCTACAACAGTTGCTCAACTATTAATTTAATTCTTTTGTCACATTCCTTTGAAATACTGATTCTGGAAGGGTGATTGATTACACAAAAGCATACGAGAGCCCCATTTTGTATAACAAATTCAACAGCATACTATTAAATAGTACACTTGCATAGACCCCAGTGTGAGTAAATATGTAACTCTATTTTCCTTGGTTATTTTATATATTTTTTAATACTAGCCAGCTATAACTCAGGAGATGAGGCCCAATAGGAAAGTAACGATGGTAGATTTTTGAAGACCTTTCATGTGGCTATTAACAGTCTTGGTCAAGAAATCCTTGTGAATAAGTACAGTGGATATAAAAAGTTTACACACCCATTAAAATGCCAGATTTTTGTGATATAAAAAATGAGACCACAATAAATCATTTCAAAACTTTTCCCACCTTCAATGTGACCTATAACCTGTACAATTCAATTTAAAAACAAACAAATCTGTTAGGGGAAAAAATAAAAAAAGTACAATAAGCTGGTTGCATAAGTGCGCACACCCTTAAACTAATACTTTGTTGAAGCACCTTTTGATTTAATTACAACATTCAGTCTCTTTGGGTAGGGAGTCTAAAAGGCATGGCACATCTTGACTTGGCAATATTTGCCTACTCTTCCTTGCAAAAGTGCTCCAAATCTGTCAGATTGCGAGAGCATCTCTTGTTTCCAGTTCTCTTCAGGTCACCCCACAGATTTTCTATTGGATTTAGGTGTAGGCTCTGGCTGGGCTATTCCAAACCTTTAATTTTCTTCTGGTGAAGCCATTCTTTTGTTGATTTGGATGTATGATTGGGGTCATTGTCATGTTGAAAGGTGAAATTCCTGTTCATCTTCAGCTTTCTAGCGGATGCCTCAAGGTTTGGGGACAGAAGTGACTGGTATTTGGAACAGTTCATAATTCTCTCCAGCTGAAGGAAAGCAATCCCAAAGCATGATACTACCACCACCATGCTTCACCATAGGAGTGGTGTGCTTTTGGTGATGCAAAGTGTTGTTTTTGTGCCAAATGTACCTTTTGGAATTGTGGCCAAAAAAATTCAACCTTCGTCTCATCAGAGCATAACACATTTTCCCACATGCTTTTGGGAGACTTTATGTATTGCTTTGCAAATTTTAGCCTAGCCTGGATGTTTTCCTGTGTAGGAAAAGGCTTCCGTATTGCAACACTACCCCATAGTCCAGACATATGGAGAATAGGGGAGATTGTTGTCACATGTTGTACACAACCACTACTTGCCAGAGATTCCTGCAGTTCCTTCAGTGTTGCTGTAGGTCTCTTGGCAGATCCCCTGACCAATTTTCGTCTTGTCTTTTCATCAATTTTGGACGAACATCCAGTTCTTTGCAATGTCACTGTTGTCCCGTATTTTCTCCACGTTTTGATGACTGTCTTCACTGTGTTCCCTGGTATATCCAATGCTGTGGAAATTTTTTGTACCCTTCTCCTGACAGATACCTTTCAACAATGAGCTCCCTTTTATGCTTTGTAACCTCTCTGCGAACCATGGCTTTTGCTGCAGCAGGCAACTGTGTAAATGTCATGAAAATCCTACTGGACAGCTGAACTTTATTTGGGGTTAATCAGTCTCTTTAATTGATGGCAGGTGTGTACCCAAGAAGACTGAATGCCGTAATTAAATCAAAAGGTGCTTCAACAAAGTATTAGTTTAAGGGTGTGCACACTTATGCAACCAGCTTATTGTATGTTTTTTATTTCTTATATTTTCCCCCCTAACAGATTTGTTTGTTTTTGAATTGAATTGTGCTGGTTATAGGTCAGATTAAAGGTGGGAAAAGTTTTGAAATGATTTATTGTGGTGGTATTTTTTATATCACAAAACCCCGGCATTTTAACAGGGGTGTGTACACTTTTTATATCCACTGTAGCTATTGATTATAAGGTTTACTGAGCTCTCTGATTAAGCAGACATTTCAAGGATTAGTTAATTGGTTTGGGCAACTGAACATGAAACACTATGACGGCTCACTGCTTTTTCCTTTTGACATTGACAGCTGTTTGTGTGGTCACTACATTTTTTTTTCATTTTGGTAATTGTAGATATTTCTATGAAAGATCTCTTGCTTCTGGTTGCTAGTCCAAAGAAACTATAATCTGTACAGCTTGGGTGATGCACTGCATTATTATTTTTCGTTTTAGTAATGGGAACAAAAGATTCATTAGTGTTAACTAAAGACATTAAGTCAAAATGCTTTGTGCTTAAATTGCTGTTGGGGCATTATTGTAGTTGTAAAGATACTGTAATATCTGCATTTTTTTATATGTGAGTTATTGCACAAAATAGTTTAGTAATAACATTTTGCAGCTTGAGAATTCTTGTAGATGACCCTCATTTGTTAAAATGTATACGCAGTATTTCCCATAATTATCCATGTCAACAAATTGTTAAATATCCTTAGACCGGAATTTAATTTAAATGATTAAAGGCACATATTACTAAAAAATAAAAAAGTAAGATAAAATTCTGATCTCTGAAGGCATCATATTACACAGTTAAGACTACAGCGTTGTAGATCCCACTAACATGATGTACTTGCTTTCATTCATTTTCTGATGTCTACTTTATCCTGTACAGGCTGAGTATGCCCAAACCTGTTTCAGTATTCAGTGGGTGGGAGCAGAGAGCCATTTCTGGTCAGGACACTAGTCACTTGCAAGATACATATGTATACATACACGGGCAGTTTAGAAGTTTGAGTTCTTATCTTTTGGCATGTTGTAGTGATTTGGGAAGCAACCGGTCACCTCACAGAAAACCTCCTTGAGACACAGAAAGGGCTTTTCAAACAGTGCAAAGAAGGCACCTCAGCCATCGACAGAAATGGAGAATCAAGTTGTGTGAGTCAGCAGTACGAACTGTTGTACTACAGAACCACAGTGCTGCCCAAGTAGTTTTGATAAATGAAAATGTAATGACCTCATTCACCATTATTCTAATCTGTGCAGAATGTAACACAAACAGAATGACAGATAAATGTGATCTAAAGTGATATACTCAAGTCATAAAGATTATCAGTCTGTTGGATGCAAAGATAAAGCAGTCCAAGAAAAAAATAAGTCAGATAATAAGATTAACAGATAGGACTGGAAAAGGAAAGATTTTGTGTGTGTTCTTCTCATTCATTTATTTTTTCTGGAAGTGTGCACATTGTGTACAAAAGCAGAGGGTATCAGTGCATGCACTCCCTCCGACACCAGCCTGATTGGCTTCCTGCTGTCTTATTCTGGGGCCTAATTGTGGTGTGAATGGAGCAGAACTATTTGTGTCAATGCTCACTTCCGCACCATCTGAGTACGCTTCATGACATTCTATGCCCCCAAGCACATATGCCTTCAGTGGATAACGCCCATCCTGAACTAGGAGTCACCTAGTGTGAGATTCTTCTACACCATAACCCCCATTGGGCATCAAACAGCTCATTCCTGCCTCCCCTTCGTGGCCTTTTGTACTTCACTCTAATTATACTTATGGTACCACTGACACAGAGAATCACCTTACCTCAGTACCACTGTGCTGGCTAAATATGTTTTGTGTCAGAAGATTATAGAAATAAAACTATCCCAGATAGGAACTAGAAGAGAACTGCTTAACAGACCATGTGAACAAATTAATGGATTATGTTGAGCTAGAGCTTTCTAACATTATTTAACTATGTAGTAGCCTTTATGCTAAAAATTAAAAAAGTTCATTTAAACTGAAAAGTTTGCTCATTTCTCTAATAGCTTACATAATTAATTGCTGAATTTTCTAAACTTAGTAAAATGAGATAATCTAGCAGGTGTTGCAAAAGTTCAGTAAGCCGCTTCCAAAAGGCCAAATGAGGCAGTGCAGTTTCAGCACTCTTGAGTGGCCTTAATGTTTTTAACTGTTATGTGGGTGGTGGGGGAGAAATTAACGTTATTTTAGTTTTTCAAAGGGCATGCAAAAAAGTGTTTGCATTTGGCTTCTTCCTTGCATCTTGCAGCAGTGCATGTGTGCATATAGGGGTGTGTGTGTGTCTATATATATATATATATATATATATATATATATATATATATATAGAGAGAGAGACACACACACATATATATATATTATATGTGTATATATATATATATATATATATATATATGTGTGTGTGTGTGGGTACCTATCAAACCATCGACAACTTAAAATAACGAAACTGACTCCACCGACAACTGAATTAACCGACAGCGCAAAAACGGACGTTTACAAGGTAAGGGATGTAACTCCGCTACTCATGCCTACCATGGTTGCATGACACTGCCACCCTTCTTAAACCATGGTAGGCTTGAGTAGCGAATTTACACCCCTTACCTTGTAAACGTCCGTTTTTGCGCTGTCGGTTAATTCAGTTGTCGGTGGAGTCAGTTTCGTTATTTTAAGTTGTCGATGGTTTGATAGGTACCCATATATGTATATATATATATTTATATATATATAAAATGCAAGTTGGTAACAGGTTGATGGGGAAAGGCAAAGCTCAGCCTTCAGGGAAGAAAGCAAACCAAAAAGAAACAAACAAATCATTGCACTACTGAGTAACAAAAATATAAAACTAAGCTAACCAGTCACACTACACCACATATAATTCATCAGGATTTTAATATTTATTTTAACAAAATCCTGGTGATTTATACGTGATGTAGCATGATCGGTTAGTTTATGAGAATCATACAATCCTGATAAAACTTAGGAAGGAAAGTCACCTAATTTAAAAGTAGTAGCTAATTAGTTAGCTGATTTGAATTTGGTAAGCTCTGCTAGGCATTTTTGTCCCATAGGTGCACTAGAATTTTTGGTCTGTCAAACTTTCTTGCCAAGAATTCCAATTGTCTTATTACACAGGTAGAGTTTGAGGGAAATCAGGCTGTTTGCTCTTCATGCTGTATTGACATTAATTTGCGGTATTTGGGAACGCATTATGCATGGAAGCATGATTCTCACTGCGTAATGCTCTGTAACCCTCATTTACCTTTAAGATCAATGGTAGTAGTATTTTTTTTAGCATTACTGAAAGCTGGTTCCAGTACAATGATAGCACACCCAGTATACCTGTGTTCAGTGCCTATCATTTGTTCAGATCTTCCAATGAGAGAGGGAGTATATCCAGAGGTGGTGTGTCTATACTTATCTGTAGTCCCATAACCTCATACCAAATTCATAAAGATAATAACACTAAACTTCTAGATGTTTCAGTCTCAATAAACAAGTCTATCATATCATTACCAGCTAAAGAATTATTTTTGTCTTCCACTGCTCATAACACTTAGTCACTATCACTATCATCTTGGGGGATATCCGCTACCAGTCTATAAACTGGCAAACATACAGTACAAACTTTATTAACTCATTCCCCACTTGGAGCTCTGTATGTTTGCACAGTAACTTCCAATAGGCAGAGCCAAAGCATTTTGGTCATCAAATTATGTCCTCAAATTTCAAACAAATGTTCATATTACTGGAGCCATAAGGGGTTACTAAAGAAGTGTAACTGGCAAATTCTTCAGTGCAAACTATTTTATAGTGGTGGTATTTTTTAGGTTCTAGGTCTTAAAACTGGATTTTATAAATCACAGTAACTATAGTAACTATTAACTTTGTAATATTTGTAAACAACTTACAATATTTCAGCAACCACTCAAGTAACATACATGCTGTCAGCAACATTTTGACTATCCAGCTGAAAGCTTTTATATGATCCTAAGCAGTTCTGTCTGAGCTACTTAATTGTGAGTTATTTAGAAAAGCATGACATTTATGACAATATAAATAAATATTATACTAGCAATAATTAATATATCTTTACCTGCACTAGACCGAGGTCAGATATCAATGCAGTTATGCTTGTCATTATGTAAGCTTTAAAATGAACCATTTTAATATATGTAGCATACTTTTGAAATTACTAATGTAACTATGAACAAGCAATATTTGACACCTAGAGGCATCAATAGGATGTAACTACAGAAACACCTGTAGGTGTCACTCGGCTGTAGTGAATTAATGCTGACTTCCCAAACCAGTTCACACCATGTTTTGGTTGAGGAGTAAATCTCCTTGAACTGGTCCTCACTAACATAGCACCTAAACTCTTCCTCTCCATGATTAAAATCTTATTTAACATCATAACCTTTTCTCTGAGAACCTGTATTCATGGAATGCTCCAGTGCAAATGGACTCGCACTGTTGAACACTCTAAAGAAATTCACAAGTTGCCCTCTCTTCATGGGACCCATAACAGAAACAGCCACCCATACGACCAATTGCTACACTCACCTTTATTCCTGTGTCAAAGGCTCTGCCCAGTCCATCAGAAGCATGATGGTAAATTTAAGAAAAAGCTCCTTTAGTGGAACCCTAGTATAAACAAACACTTCAGGAAAAAGAAAAAAAAAATCTTGTACATAGAAGAATAAACTCAAATTCCCTATCTGTATAAGTGACCTCAAAAAGGTCTGCAAATAACTCAGGTTTGAGATTAAAACTTGTAAAGATGGTTATAAGCCAAATTGAACATAGCCATCTTGCTTGCTTATAAATGCAGTTTCAAATTATCCCATCTCAACTCCTCTTGTTCCCCTCACCACTCAGTCCTTTCCTACCCTCTATAATTACTTGTGAATAAGGTCTTAAATGTCCTGTGCAAAACCAAAAACACTGTCTCTGTGGTTCCTGACAAACCATCAGGCTTTTTCAAAGTCAATACAAAACACAGTATCAAAGTTTCGCAGACTCCCTTGTAAAGCGTATTCAGTTTTTGCCGCTCCACCAGATATATGCCTTATGACTGTAGAATGTCTATAATGGTACTCCACACAAAGCTGGTGCTACCACTGACTTTGGTTGAGAACTGTAGTACATTTGGCCTCACAAGCTTTTTGTAGAGGACCAGTATAGGCAACCTACAGTCATTTGACCCACACCACGCTGCTTTGTGAAACTTAGGGCCTGTCTACCAAGACTTGTTAACTTCTTTAAGATGCTGTTCACTGAAGCAGTGGATAATGGACTGATAGTACACACTGCATACCTGGACCTTAATAAGGCCTTCAGTGCTTTTCCACATTCTGGTATTATTGATGAGCTCACCAGCTTAAATATCAACTCCTGTATAATCCTTTAGATAGCTAAATGTCTTGCAGGCAAAACTAAAGCCTTCAAGGTTAGAGGCACACTCCTGTAAAAAGGTAGTCACTAGTGGTGGCACACAGGATTCCATATTTGGTTCTCTCTTGTCAGGCATTTACTTTTTTGCTATCAAGGGTCTCAGTTTTGCAAAGTTTGTAGATGACTGCAAACTGTTTGTGGTCAGCAAACCATCATCAGATACATGTATTCTATAAGAAGGGCTAGTTCATACTATATATTGGTGGTAAGACAAGAAACTCAAGTTAAATGCAAAACAAATGTATTGTACTCTTTGGGAAGAATGAGTAATACCACATTTCATTGCTCAAAGTGGACATTATCATTAGAGACCTTAGCACATATGTGGTCAGTTAACTGTTCTTTTACTACCACACAACTGTCATTAAGAAATTTGTGTACCTAACCCATCTAATCACTAAAAGTATTGCCTGCAGATCCAAAGAAGTTATTGACCTCTTCTACTCCTCCCATATCTAAACCCTGGTAGATATAATACCTGGCTAGAAATAATTGGTCACTGGATAAGTGGTCATGAAAATGCTAAATAAAAAAGGTCAACAAATGAGCTATGAAGTGTGCCTCAGGAAATGATGTGTCATTCTGAGTAGTTAGATCCAACTTTATCTCTAAATGATTGTTCTGCAGGCCAGGTTTTAATTCAGCTTGTACAGAAAATGCTTAATAGCTTACACCAAAGTTAGTCACTAATGGCCTGGTGAAGCAAAATACTATTTTTTAAGGTCCAAAAATAACCAGAGTGCCATAATCAGTAGCATCCGGAACATTTGCTTAAAGATTAATTATGTTTGTAGTGCATTACTTATTGCTTTCAACCCCCCCATTGGTGTGGTTCCATATGTTCAACAGGGAATGAAGGAGCCATCTCTAGTACAACCCTTTCCTTAATTTTGCTTAGTAAACTAATGAAGCATATTGGCTGATGGATTAGAGGATCACTTCTCTCACCATCCTTAAAAAACAAGGTCACAGGTGCTGTCTTCTAAAGATGTGAAATACGTCTTGTTGTAAACAGTAGATGAGCAGTGTAGTTAACACTGGAAGAATGGTAGTTTTCATATTTTTCATCGGAACACCAAGAATATGATCAGGGTCTCTAGCAGTGCCCATTCTGGCAGCATCCATGGCATCCCTAACCATCTCAGAGGCAGTAACACGACAACATTCCTCAAGGAATTATACCGGAAACAGAAAACAAATATGATTGCTATTAGAAGTGTTGTACTCATTGCACCCAAAATTGTTTGTTATCTTTCTAGCCACTTACTTGAAAAATGGCTTTTCATTGTCTGCATATGAAACCACCAGATGCCTCTTTCATTGGGATTTACTTGAGCGCATTTCTTTACTAAGTTTTGTAGAACTAGTTTGTAACTGCGTTGTTCACTTGATTAGGTAAATTATTATAAATTATTCAGTAATGCATTTTGCTATTAATATCATGTGTATCCTGGAATTCCACCATGGGGAATGTTTGTGGTAGACTTTCTAATTGGAGCATAGGTCTCAGTCTAGGTCTTAATCAGTGAGTAGAAGTCTGACTGCTGGTCATCCGTAAAAGATAGTGAAAAGCCATCACACCATTTGTCAGTATTGTTAATTATATTTCTGTAGTCGACCCAGTAAAGGTTCCTTGCTATAAGACTGTTCATTTTCTGCATTTTTGTTAAAACAGTCATAGTAAGAGAGTGATCAGGACTCTTTAAAAGAGGTCCAGAACATCCACATTGAATTTTAACAGAAAGATGCACAGTGACAGTATTGGGTAATTTAACCCCCCCCCCCAAAAAAAAAATGGCACCTCAATGTTTTGAGTATTAAAAAAAATAAATAAATAAAACAAGTATTTGTAGTGTTAAGTAAAATCAGCCTCTACCTTATGGGGAGGAGAACAATGTCCAGATGATCTGTGAATTTGTCACCAGTAAGCATGCAGTACTCCTTGCCCTGTTTAGGTATCCATCAAGATAAACTAGTGAAAACATCAGCCTCAGAATGTGCTAAATTAGGACTTTTGTATCATCTTTTAATTTCTCCAAGTATTTTGGGTTTCTAATACCATGATGGGAATGGACCCCATTCCTAAGTCAAAATACGATTAAAGTTCATGAAATTAGTATTGTTTCGCTCTTTGATGTCAGCCAGTAGTGCTCTTAGCAGCACCCACAATGTGCCCCGTAATGACTCCTCCTGCATTTCGTACAGAGGTACATGTTTTGGTAGCATATCTAAATATAATTGTAGACTCTTACTTATAAGACCTGTTGCTCCTACTACTATTGCAACTGTCTGTGTATCTTTCTTCCACATTGCTTTCATTTTTGCCTGCAAATACTGATATTTTATGACTTTCTCTCTCTCTGTATGCAGGACACTGCACTCACTGCGTGTGGCAATTTTAATGATCAATGCTACTTTTGTCTTCTTTTTGTAGACCACTATATCTGGTTTTCTAGCATCTATCTTTTGAACTGTTGCTAATGGATGATCCCATGTGATGTAGAATTAATTTTCTATGATGCTTTGTGGCTCATGTTTCCATTGTTTTTCAGCCACTTCAGTGCCATAATGTTTGCACAGTCGCCAGTGCAACAGTCTTGCCACATTATTATGCCTTTCAGTATACAGTCCTTCTGCCATTAGTATGTTGCAACCAGCAATGAGGTGTGCAACTGTTTCCAATTCGGTTTTACAAAACCTACATTTGTCTGTTTCTGCCAAATGTTCAATGCACTTTGTAAACCAACGTGTATGCAACCCACTGTCTTGAGCCACTCTTAGTTTGAATTTGCCTCTCCTTAACCATTCCTGCATTTGTTCCTGATCAACATGAGGTTCTTCCAGAAGTTTTCTATATTCACAACTATATTTATGCTTTTTCCACATTTCTTGCCTTCTCATTTAATCCTTCACCTTATATTATTTCTTTTGTTTTTTGGCACATTCATTTGCTGCCTGATTTTTATCTACCTCTGGTTTGATTTCCATTCCTGCTTGATGCCAGAATGCTTCTGCCAGATTAAGCAGATAAGTCATCTTAGATTTATTCTCATCATGTTTCAAAACTTTCACCATGTTTGGGTCTTGTGAGGTCAGGAGATGTGTGGACTCCCATGATTGCAGATCTATACAATAAATCCAAGAGGTCTGAATGTTGTTTGCTGAGCGAAACTTAAAATTAAAAGGTACAAGGGCAAACAACTCAGTAAAAAATAAAATTTGAAATTATTGAAAATGAATAAGAGGTAGCAGTTTTTCTGGTAGCTAAACAAATTGATGCATTAACTAGAACAGTGTATTGTTTAGTTATATTTAAATATAGCCAATACACTTTTTCTTTAGGCTAAAAGTTCATATTTTCTAAAAGTATGCTTGTCATTTTTCACATCTGGGTGGGGAATAAAGATAAGACAGGATGTAACATGTCTTAGCATGGATATACTTAATTTTAGGTAAATTAATGCCTGTGGGTGCAGCTGTCCATTTGAAACAATTGTTACTATCAAGAGGGTTACATTTTCATTATTTTAAAATGTACATATTTTTTGTGTGTTTGTTATAAGTTAATATGTTGTGTGTGTGTGTTTTGTTTGATGGTTTTCATTAAAACAAAACGTGCTGTAATATGTGACACAGGTTGAAATGGAGATGACATGAAACAATTGTTTAAAGGATCAACCTGTCATCATTAGTGAGTGCGTGTAGCACAAAAGCTGGATAGGTGGGAATAATAATTTATAGTGGCTACACTAAACATATTGCGTTGGAATGTGAATGGCCTCACAGGTATAGATCAAATTATATTTAGCAATGCAGAGTGCAAAAAGAAATGCTACAGGAGACGCATTTAGAAATAAGTGAACATGTGAATGTGATAAAGACAAGATTTCATGATGGATGTTCATCAGAACATCAGCGACAAAGGAAAAGGGGAATATGTATACTAATTGCTGGAGGACCTGCAATAGAAGAGAGAAAACATATAGTGATGGTAGGTCTGTGGTAGTAAGGGGCTACTGGCAAGGGAGGAGGAGGATTACACTGGCTTGTATTTACATTCCACTTAAAACTGCTGTTCTTGAGCTTAAGAAAATTTTTGGAGAAATAATCAGCTTTCAGCTGGGAAATATTACTTATAGGTGGGGAGTAAAACTTGATTTGCAATACTGAGGCTATATCTGGGGGACCTAGAAGGCAAATATAACAAAAAAGGTAGATTTCTGAAACAAAATATGAACATATTTGGTAAGGAAGCTGTGAATGCAGTAGTTGGAATTTGTAGAGAATGTACTTATTATTCCCCAAGGTATAATAACTGGGCTAGACTAGACATAAATTATACTTCACATATGCATTTAATCGAAAGCTTTAAATTATAATTCACATATGCATTTAATCCAAAGCTTTGACACAAATCCAGTAACAATTTCAGATCATATGCCAATAACAACTAAGATAAAAGTACAGGATAATGAAGTAAAAATGAGACACTGGCACTTTCACCACCTCCCTGTTAAAAATACAGGAATTTAAGGAATGGGTA
Source organism: Protopterus annectens (assembly GCF_019279795.1). Classification (NCBI taxonomy): domain Eukaryota; kingdom Metazoa; phylum Chordata; order Ceratodontiformes; family Protopteridae; genus Protopterus; species Protopterus annectens. The sequence goes on from NC_056731.1 coordinate 60,984,093, forward strand.
GAGAAAATAATTCTAGAGTTATTAAGGAAGATAAACATTTCTTCAGTAGTTGTAACTACTGAGTTGGATAAAATGAAAGTGGAGTTTAAAAATAGGGTAGAAATAAAAGAAAAAGAAATATGGTTAAGAAGAAACGGGTTATTTAGAGGGACTCCTAAAGGTTAAAGTATTGCAGCATAAGGGAAATCTCACAAAACAAGAGGAGGCCCAACTGCAGAGTGCTAAAGAGAAACTAAGGGAGTACCTGGATAATATGTGTGTTTGTTTTCAGATACCTCCAGAGCACAAAAATTCTTAGCACAGTGACAGAGGGGACAGAAAGTATAAAGGGTTATTGCCAAACTTATGGAGCCTAAAACAAGAAAAATAACCAGAGTTCCTGTAGAAGTATTAGAGATATTTTGGAAGTTTTATGGAAGTTTGTATAAAGCATAGGATTGTGGAAGTGAAGGAAAAGCACAAATGGAAATATTTATGAAGACTTAATTATGCCAAGGCTAGAGGTAGATGAGGCTCAACAATTAACAATTGTTTTAGGAGGAGATGAGATAAAAATGGTGATATATAATCAGTCTGCAGGAAAGTCCCCAGCAATAGATGGTATTCCTGGGAAGTTTGGAAGCTAGGAGGGAAGAAAGTGATAAAGATCTGGAAGGATTTAACAGTATTTTTAAAGGAGGGTAAGTACTAGTATCCTGGAAGAAAGCTGCAGTTGTAATATCTTAGACAGTAAAGACCCATCAGACCCAGCTTCTTATAGACCCATTTCAATTTTAAAACATGATTATAAAGGGATTATGTATGTAATAGCTAAAAGCATAGCAAAGGTGTCGTCAAAATGTACAGATATAGATCATTGTGGTTTTGTGTAGGAGAGACAAACATTTGACATTAGTACAGCAGTGATGATTCTGAGGGAAGCAGAATGTAAGAAAATACAGTTTTCTGGGTTTTGATGCAGAGAAAGCATTTGACAGAGTAAGGTGGAATTTTTTGAGTAGGGCAATGGAAACATTTTGCTTTCTCTGATTCAATAATAAGATTATAAGGAGGATTTATGAGGGACTGGATGCAAAAATTAAAGTGGGAAGGCTCCTCTCTGACAAGTTGTCTGAACAGAGGAAACAGACAGGGGTGACCTCTTTTCCCATTGTTTTTGTGTTATATTTAGAGACATTGGCAAAGAAAATAAGGGACTCAGAAATTCCAGTATATAGTTGGCATGGTAATCAATTTGCAGACAATATTATTTAGTACCTGATAAAACCAGGAAAGAACATCTCAGTGCTGTGGAACATTCTGAGGCAATTTCATGTTTTTTTGGGATATAAAATTAGTGAAGACAAACCAAAGACTATAGCTGTAATTATCTTACCCACACATGAATTGGTTCAACAATAGCCTCTCCAGACTTGGGTTAGGGGGTTGAAATGTTCTTTTAAGTACCACCTGTCTGTGTTACTAACTGGAAAATTTGAGAAGGAAGGAAAGGTACCTTTTTTACTATCTTGCAGTTACAAGTTTGCATTCTAAGGTGGTGATTACCTAGAAGGAAGCTTACTGCTGCTCCTCACTTCCCATTTCTGCTAAGAGGAGCCTTGAACAATGTGCTGTCCTTGTCTTGCAGAGCCTATTCCTGAAGCTTCTAGGATGCTTTCACCTGCCTCCTTCATACAAGCCCAGGACATCAGAGGGAAGACCCATTTCTGTGACTGTGATACCAGGCAGGAAAAAAATAAAAAAAAAATTGTAATCTACACTTACCATGGCAGACTTGTAGATAGCCTTCCTTTGCGAAAATAGACCTGAAAATGGCAAGTGTTGCTGTTCTTTTTTAGCAACATGTCATACTGATACCCTAAGCATGAGAAGGAGTTCAGCTGTTCTCTGGTGATATCTGAAAGATCTAAAGTTGGACTGGAAGGATGGGCATCTGCCTCAGGCTATTTAAGATGGATATTTAGGGACCTGGGGAACCAAGTTGATAGCAATCTCTCATTTGAACACCACGTGGCCAAAGTGGTAAGAAAAACATTTTATATAGCCCACCTAATCATGAAGGGATTCACATCTAGATCAGGGGAGGTCATCGTGCTTCTTTACTCATCCCTCATCAGGCCCATAATTGAGTACAATGCCCCTTTTGGGATGTACCTTACCAGACACCTGCAGCAACTGGAAACACCCCAAAAGTACCTCACCAAGAGGATCAAAGGGCTTAAACAGATGCCATATGCTGCCCGGTTAAAGAAACTCCAGCTCTACTCAGTGGCATACTGCCTGCTCAGAGGCGATCTGTGCCTGACGTATATAGCCATGGACATGCTGCACCTCAGAAAATCCAAATCCCATCGAGCTACGCGCTCGAGAGACTTGAAGCTCAGCACTGAAATAAATAGGACATGCTGGAGGGATAGATTCATAACCCAGAGGCTCCCTTCACTCTGGAATAAAATCCCAGTCCAGGTTAGGCAGAGTCCCTCATTGACTCTCTTCAAGAGGAATCTTGATGAGTGGATGGGAGATCGTAGGTTTACCCCGGGTATCACTTCTGTGTCACTGTTAGACAGAGGCACAGTATACTATCCTCGAAAAAGGGCATAGCAAAATTTATTTAAAATGGGTGGCGAAAGCCAAACACACTCTGGCTAGGCTTATAAATGCCCTAGGGCAGATAGCCTAGTATGAACCTATGTCATATTGGGCGGTGCAGTGGTGCAGCGGTAGTGTTGCTGCTTCACAGCAAAAGGTTCTCTTGTTCGATTCTCTGCTGGAGTGCCTTCTGTGTGGAGTCTGCATGTCCTCCCTGCATTCATGTGGGTTTCCTCCGGGTGCTCCAGTTTCTTCCCATGTCTCAAAGAAATGTCTGGAGCATTTCTCCCCGGCCCTCCACTGAAAAGTGGCTTTTATTCCATGTCAGACTTTCCCTGTAAACAAATGTTAAATAAAACAAATAAATAATAAATAAATACTGCAGAGATGATGTTTATGCTTGGAGCATCTGCGGTTATGGTGAGTATACACATGCATCTTCAAGCTGTTCCTATGATTGTTAAAACAGCATAAAAATTAATGCCAAGACTTGCTCTATAAGGCATTGTGGAAGGAATAATAGAAGGTATTCACACATCTTAACAGTACTGTCCTTGGTATTGTCAGCCACTGCAAAGATCTAGGGACACATATTGTAAGGCAGTGTTTTTACATTTTAAGAAATATCTTTAATGTTGACGCTTCTAGCAAGTCATGTGTTTTACTCCAGCTGAGAAAGTCTTTAAGATCTGTTACTGTGTGCAATGCATCGTTTTGTACGACTGTCTTACAATAGCCCTACTGAAGTTGGAAAGGAGGTTGAGGAATTACTTCAGGGAATACATTTATGGTGCTGTCTTTCTTTATTGTACTGCTAGGCTAGAATATGTAGGGAGATGATTTTTTTTTTTTTTTTTAATTATATATTAAAGGGGTTATTTGCTTATTTAATAATGAATTGAGCAGTGTCTATCTGGTTATAGAGTTAAACCATCCTAGATTAGGGACCAGGAACCAAGACAAGCACTTTGGTTTGGACCTAGGTTATACTGAAATTAAATCTTATTTTCCTTTGCAATGCCTTAAGGATGTAAAATATTGTTACATGCTCAGTGATCAGCCATTTTCTAGTGTGAGTTTACATTAAAATTAAGCAACACAGCTGGTGGTCTTAGATGTGGGCTAAAAATTCCAGGATAACAAGCTCCCAGGTAACCTTCTGGTGAGATCGAGAACCTATATTTTTCTTACATTGTTAAACAAATTCGCTGAGAGCTTCAAGCACATAGATGTCAAGTGTAAAGGGCAAGTCGTAAACTCGTGTGTCATTTTACTGGTCCTTTCTGTTGGGGATTGCATTACTGATTCAGAATGTAACTTGGGGACAGTCTTTTGTAGGCACTTAAGTACATGAGATGTATTTTGTTTGCTATTAATATTTAGGCCTGTTTGAGCAATACTCCAATATATTGGCGGACGCATTTTGTGCTAACTTTACCCCACCCACATCACTTGATAGAAGGAGTCAGTGAAATGACAAATGAGTTCAAGACTTGCCTTACCCACATTGTTGACCCCAGCATCTCTGAAAGTTTAGTTTTCCCTGAAATTATCCTGGAACAGATCTTAAAATCGCAGTCAAGGACTAGAAGTAATAGATGTTATGTGATCCTATCTCGCCTACATTCTGACTGATGGGTTCGGAGCCGATCCCTCGGCTCCGACTCGGCACGCTTATGCCAAAGAGCGAAGTCTCTTATTGGCTGAGCTTACTATATCCCAGGATGCACCACTACCAGTCTCCCAGATCTCGTTTGCGGCTAACTAGCAAAGACGTGGTCTCGAGCTGGCTCAGCTAAGTAGTGTCTTTTCACTAACTTTTTCTGTCAGAAATTTGCTAATTCTTTAACAAAAAGCTGTTTTAACAGCTACTCTGTGCTGTGTGTGTGTTTTGAAAACTTTCTGTAAGAAAATTTGTGTGTGATTGGTGTTTGTTCCGGTACAGGCTCCCTTCATCCATAGGGCCTTTCCTGTTGGTTAATCCCTTTGAACCTTAGGGGTTCTTGGATTCCTGTATACTTTATTCACTGTTGTATGTCTTCAGTTGGCCTTAATTTTAATTGGCTATCATTGTAAACGGCAAGTTAATCTTGTAGGGTCAGTCTTTCCCAACAAAGTTTTGTCTGTGAGAGAGTACTCAGTTTTTCTTATAATGTCTCAGGCTCCTAGGCCTTTGGGCTTCAAAAAATGCACTAAATGTAGTTTTAAAATGTCTATCACGGATGACCACTCTCTGTGTGTATATTGTTTGGGCGCCAAACATTTGCAGGAGTCCTGCAGCGTGTGTCACGCTTTTTCCTCGAGGGTCCTCCAAGAGAGGAAAAATAATCTTATTTTGAAAGGCCTTATAAAACCCTCTTTTGAAGAAGCTTTAGCATCCTCTCCTTCTCCTGCTAAAAAGAAAAGGGCGTCGGCTCCGACCAGTCCGTCGGACCCGACCGCCAAAAGACATAGGCAGGCTTCTCCTTCGGCTCCAAGGACTTCGGAGCCGAGGCGAACGTCTGCCTCGATGCCTCCAGTCTCGACTCCTCTGGCTTCGAGCCGATGGCTGGGGCATCGAGGCGGGTCACCTTCATCGGCTCCACTGGTCTCGAGCCGATGAAGGTTGTCCGCTCAGACACTTCCTCCTCGGCGCCTAAGTCCTCCTCGGCACCGATGGAAACTAGTTTGGGTATTCCTTCGGCGCCGATAGTCATCGAGTCGCCTCGGAGCCGGTCCCCTAGCCCCTTGGGGCCGTTGGAGAGGCCAACTCGAACCCGTTCAGTATCCTCTAGGTCATCGAGGATGTCAGATTCGGACATAGACAGGGTGCTCCAAAGACTGTTCCAGTCCCCAGTCTTTCAAAAATTTGTTTCGGCTCCGACCCAATTGGCTTCGGAGCCGATAGCCCATGCCATTGCCATTCCTCCTCCGACCGCTTCGGCTCCGTCGGAGCAGGTGCTGTTGGAGCCGGTGGAGATCCTAGGGTCGACTCCGACCCTTACTCCAACCCCGGCCTTCAGGTCCGAGTTTGGCACGCGAACTTCTTCGGCCGGACCCGGGGGTGACGTTTCGGGACCTATGCTGTCGGTTCTGAGCCTCCCTCTCGGTGCTTCGGCTGCGGGACTTCCGTCTGCTATCATGGCTCCGGGGACCGGACACTCCCAGGATTCTGGGGGTCCGGCTTTCAGAGCTATGAGGAGTGCCTTGGCCAAGTCTTCTTCGGCCATCTCTCCGGCTTTACCGGCACCTTCCCTGGGCTTGGAGACTGGGTCTTTGGCAGTTCCCCTGTCCCTAGGCAGCGGAGCTCTGGGGCCTGAGGTTACCCCCACTGGGGGTTCCCCTCCTCCTGAGGGTTCTTCGGAGTTGTCTTCAGAGGAGCCCCCAAGGAAGAGATCGTGCAAGAGGAAGCACGTGGACTCCCCCGAGTCTCTTACATCAGACACTGATCTTGATGATGCAGAGGGGTCCCCGAAGTCGTCCTCGGATGATGTCTCATTCGCAGACATTTTAGAGATCCTCAAGCAACGAGGCGGCTGGATATCCAAACCCCCCTCTGCTGATGAGTCAGTGCTTCTCAAGGCCTTTGGGGCTCAGCCCTCCGCCTCCTGGGTGTCTCCGCCCTTCGACGAGCTCCTGGATTTGGTTTGTCTGAGGGCGTGGGAACATCCAGATACTGTGGAACCAGTGCCTTCTCGCCCTAACAAATTTTTGTCTGCCCCACCCGAGAAGGAGTTCTTGACAAAGGCGTGGCTGTAGATGCCATGGTGGTGGCATCTGCTACACAACAGGACGTGGCAGAGGCTTCAACGTCCGTCCATCCTCCTAATAAGGAGTCTAGGAGCATGGACCGCACGGGAAGCGCACCCTGACTTCAGAGGCCTTTACACTAAGGTCCCTGAATTATTTGGCACATTTTACCAGGCTACAGAGGGATCTGGTCAAGGAGCTGTCAGATTCCCTCTCAGGTAACCTACCTGAGCAGCTAGCCCAGTCGGTTAGCTCTCAGTTGGCTATCCTTACCTCGATTTCTAACTCGTCCATGAGGCTCATTTCATATGCGGCCGAAGGGGCGGGCAGAGCGGCAGGCACAGGCGTGGCTCTACGGAGACAAGCCTGGCTCCGTTTGTGTCATTTTGCGGAGGCCTTCAAGTCTTCCTTCGCCGACGCTCCCTTTGATGGGTCCTCTTTGTTTGGACCTAAGGTTAAAGACACTCTTACCCGCTGTGAGCAAGAGGGAAAAACTTTATCTGCCGTAGGTGCACGTTATTCCACTCCCTTTCGACCTTATCCCAAGGCTAAAGGAGGAGGGAAGATGTGGTTCTGCAAATCACGTAAGTTTTTTCCTCAACAGCAGGAAGATTCCCCTTCCAGAGGCAGAGGACGGGGAAATTTTTCTGGGAGACGCCGTCCCAGAGGCGGCAGAGGGCCCCGCAATTCTGGAGACCGCAAGTCCTTTCGTGGCTCTTCAGCCTCCCACACTTCATGAGGGATTGCCTGGCTGTGCTGCTCCGGAGCCAGTCGGGTGCCGTTTTGCCAAGCACCTAAAAGCCTGGGAGTCCATCACTCAGGACAGATGGGTGCTTTGGATTATTGCCGGAGGTTACACCATTCCCTTCACACACTCACCCCCACCGTCCAAAAAAATCCCGGACCCACCACCCAGTCAAAGGGAAATTGCAGCCGCAGAAGCGTCAAAGCTGCTAGAAAAAGGAGTCATCCAACCGGTCCCCACAGACCAGATCGGATCCGGAAATTACTCAAGGTTCTTTTTAGTGCCAAAAAAGACAGGGGACCTGAGACCAATATTGGATCTCAGCAAACTAAACCAATCCGTCATGAAATCCAAATTGCGAATGGTCACTTTACAATCCATTCTCCCATTGTTGGAGAAGGATGTTTGGATGTGCTCCATAGATCTCAAGGACGCCTATTATCACATACCGATACATCAGGCGTCCAGGAGGTACCTGCGCTTCAGCCTGGGAGACAGTCATTTCCAATTTTGTGCACTGCCCTTTGGTCTCACCACAGCCCCCAGGGTGTTCACCAAGTGTTTGGCAGTAGTGACTGCTCACCTGAGGAGTCTTGGATTCCAAGTGTTTCCCTATCTGGACGACTGGCTCCTGACTGCCACCACCAGGCATCTACTAATGGACAACCTCAAAGCCACCATCTCCCTGGGTGCTACCCTGGGAATTACATTCAATTGGTCAAAGTCTGTCTTGCTGCCCTCTCAGAGCATAAGGTTCATAGGAGCAGAGATAGACTCAAAATTGATGCGCGTCTTTCTTCCTACCGAAAGGATTCAAACTTTACAAGGTCAAGTTCAAGCCCTGCTTTCAAGATCCAAAGCCCCAGCCAGGATGGTCCTGCAACTTTTAGGTTCGATGTCTGCCACGGTTCTCCTAGTTCCATTGGCAAGATTGCACATGAGGATTCTTCCGTGGCTGTTATCGACTCAATGGTCCTTTCAGAATCTCCCCCTCAATCACCCCATTATGATTACAGAAACGTGCAAACGGGACCTCCGCTGGTGGCTTCAGCCATCCAATCTGAATCAGGGAAGACCTTTTGTTATCCCCCCTCCGGTGGCCACCCTGACGACGGATGCCTCCCAGACAGGGTGGGGGGGGGGGCATTGTCTGGGCAGGTTAGTTCAGGGTTCTTGGCTTCCAGACGAAACCTTTCTCCATATCAATGTATTGGAAATGAGGGCTGTACTTCTGTCCCTACAGGCCCTCCACAAGTTTCTCCCTCAAGGCATTATCGCTATCCACACAGACAACATGTCGGTGGTCTGGTTTATCTAAACAAACAAGGAGGGACCAGATCTTACCCCCTTTGCAGAGAGGCCATGAGGGTGTGGAAATGGGCTGTAGCTACCAACCGTTTCTTGGTAGCGACCCACATTCCAGGGAAATCCAATATATTGGCAGACAGATTAAGCAGGACGATTCTCTCTCCTCACGAGTGGTCCCTGAACGAAACAGTAGCAGCTCAGGTTTTCAGAAGATGGGGGACCCCGTGCTGCGACCTATTTGCAACACCACAAAACGCAAAGTGCAAAAGGTTCTTCTCCTTGACTCCACGCCAGGGAGGCAGCTATGGATGCTCTGGTCCAACCTTGGCCAACAGGACTACTTTATGCCTTTCCTCCGGTTCCACTTCTCCCCAAAGTCATCCAGAAAGCTTCTCAATTGGGGTCCACAATGATACTAATTGCTCAAGACTGGCCTCGTCAGGTATGGTTTCCCTACCTGAAGAAACATGCTGTGGACGATCCTTGGTTTTGGATCTAACTCCGGATCTGCTGATTCATCAGTCGGGACGACAACACCAGTCCCTTCACACTTTGAAATTGACAGCTTGGCTCCTCCACTTCCGACTTTAGTCAGAAATCACACCTTAGACCCGGAAGTTATTCACATTTTATCTTCGCCCACAAACCCACCACTAAGAAATTGTACCTCAGTAAGTGGAAGAGGTTTGCTATCTGGGCTCAACTCAGGGCTTAGACCCTATCACTGCCCGATACCAGAGGTTTTGAAATTTTAACATCCTTGTTTAATCAAGGATCTTCAGTCTCTACTATTAAAGTCCAACTAGCAGCTATTTCTAAATTTCACGAATCCATGGATCCACCGTTGATGAGCAGCAGATTATGCAAAACTTTCATTAAAGGTGCTGGGCTGTTAAGACCCCAGTTTTTCATCCTGCGCCTCCGTGGGATCTTGATTTGGTACTTCGTGCCTTAACATCTTCCCCTTCGAACCGGCTGCTACATGTGAGTTAAAATATCTGTCTTGGAAAACTGCCTTCTTAGTTGCAATTACCTCTGCAAGAAGAGTTTCAGAGCTTCAAGCCCTATCTATCAAACCACCGTACTTGATTTTTCACAAGGATAGAGTATCACTTAGGCCTAACCCATCTTTTGTCCCAAAGGTTTGTTCTAATCTCTGTCTTCAACAATCTCTAGAGCTACCAGTTTTCTTTCCAAAATTCTCCAACGGCGGAGTACACCCTCCATAAATTGGATGTTCACAGGCAATTGTGCTTCTATCTAGACAGGACTCAGCAAATTCGAAAATCAGACCAGTTGTTTGTGTCCTTTTCAGATAATAAATTGGGTAAAACCATCACTAAAGCTACTATCTCCAAATGGATTAGAGATTGTATAACTCAGGCTTATTCCTCTTCAAATAAGCAACTTACAACATCTATCAAAGCTCACTCTACCAGAGCTATGGCTACTTCTATTGCTTTTCATTCCAAGCTCGCTATTTCTGAGATTTGTGCTGCGGCTACTTGGTCCAACCCGCACACTTTCATTTCCCACTATAAATTGGATGTGGCATCTAAAGGGCGAGCATCATTTGGTTCCACGGTACTCAGGAGTGTTTTCCAGTGAGCCACCCAGGATTCAGGTGCTAGGGACGCTGTCCCATCAGTCAGAATGTAGGCGAGATAGGATCACATAACATCTTTTAGTTATGTACTCACCATAACTTCAGATGTTTGGGATCCATCTCGCCTACATTCCTAATACCCACCCTCCTTCCCCCTGCCTTGGAGATCAGAAGAGATTGAACGGTTTTGAGTTCTACTTTTTTTTTATCTTGTTTCATCTGACGATGTTATATAAGCAGCATGTGTGTCTGTGTATGTATGCGGACAAATTAGATCTGGGGGACTGGTAGTGGTGCATCCTGGGATATAGTAAGCTCAGCCAATAAGAGACTTCGCTCTTTGGCATAAGCGTGCCGAGTCGGAGCCGAGGGATCGGCTCCGAACCCATCAGTCAGAATGTAGGCGAGATGGATCCCAAACATCTGAAGTTATGGTGAGTACATAACTAAAAGTTCCATGGGATCAGACAACATGTGGGATCAGACAGTGTGCATTCTGATTAGTGCCAAGTATGTACTGCCTTAGCCTAGTCTCACGGTTTTTGCCTGATGCCTGGAGAACAGCCACTGTGACTCCCCTACACAATGGTGTCTCACTCTACCAATTTGGGCAATTATGAGTTCATTAGCCTTATCAGCATTGTATGCAAAACTGGAATGTATTGTAGCAGAACTTATTTATACAGACACAGGCAACTTAGCTGATCTGGACTCCTAGTCAGTTTCATTATGAAAAAGGCATGTCCTGTCTCTTGAACCCAGTAAGCTGCTTTGACAAGTTTATAGGGGTTGTGGACAGTGGTCATACAGTGCATACTGCTCATTTTGTGCTGGCCAAGGTTTTTGGCACTATTCCTCATAGTGATATTGTTAAAAATTTAGATAAACTTAATGTAAATCCCTGTGTTAGCCCCTGGATTGCAAACTGGCTATTGTAGAGACATCAATAGGCACATGAAACACCATGCCATCTTAGTAAAATATATATACCACTTTGGATCTCCCGTGAAAAGAGGGTACCAGCCTAGGGGGACTAACCTGGTCAACGTATGATAAAGAAATAAAAAATAAATACATTTGATGATGTAACCTTTAAATTCATAGTGTCTGAAAATTAACCTGCATATTTCCCAGTGCATCACAAATTGGTGAATTTTGAAGACATACAAGGACATCTTTAATGATGGTAGGTGCTTTTATTTAAATTTGCCACAACAGTTTTTGAAGTTACTGTACTAAGCAATTTTGGGAAACATTCATTGAAAGATACATCTATATAATGCTGATAAAGATGTACTTACAACATGATGCATCACAAAATAGTGCAGGATAGTTTTTAAGGTAAAGTCAGGTACCTTGACATCCATGAGTTTATACATCACCTGATTGGTAGGGAGGGGACATCAGACTGTGGGCAAAACTGTTTGTTTGTAATCATTAAGGTTGTTAATAAAAGGAGACAATGATCAAGCAGGGAAGTACAAAACGTGTTGGTAATTATAGGAATTAACTTTTGGAAGCGGGAAAGAGAACTGCTTAACATCCCTAGTATATTGTACTATCTGAATTCCTTACATAGCAGTGCTCATTAGCAGGGAATACAACATAGCAGTGCCTTTAAAAGGACCTTTACTGGTCCTTGTTAGAAGTAAAGGGAGGCAGACAGGACTTCTCATAGCAATGGTCAACAGGACTTCTCATAGCAATGGTCAAAGTGAAAAGGTGAACAGGAGTAGTTCCTCTACCACCTTCAAATTAATTGAGTTCTTATGCATCCTTCTGTTGGTAGTTGAAATGGAATTCTTAAACCACCAGCATAATATTTTTGCAGCTGTAGTGTTCCATTATGTATGTCTTAGTCACAAAAAATATTTTATATAATATCTCCAAACAGTACATATGCTGTGATTCAACAGTTCTCCATAACAAACTTTTTCATTGGGCATTTTTACTTTTGGTCAGCTTTTCTTAAGGCATTTTTATGATTTTTAGAGCTCCTGTGCTTCTTGAATGTAACTTGCAGTGATGACTGTGGACCAGTATATAAAAATGAAGGAAGCCCTATGTTTCAGAACTGCACATGAGTAAATGTGATAAACATGAAGTGGTCTCTGCTGAAGGGATGTTAGACAAGTGGATTAGTTTGTTTGTAGAAGTGGTGTAATGGTAGTCATACCTGTGCTTCCTCCATGTAAGACCAAAGCAAGAAAATGTTGAAGAAACTAGACACTGAGTGATGGTGGAAACCTAGAAGATGTATTGTTTTCAGCAGCACTTCAGTATGAGTTAAAGATCAAGTTTTAATGCATGCAAACACTTTTTTGTGTCAAAATAAAAGTTTGTTTCTCACCTTTTTCAGGAAAAAGTAGTTTTTAAAAACTGCTTCTAAACACTGAAGCCTGAGAGGACTCAGCTGTGTTTACGGCATTAAAATTAACGAACAGGTAGTAGTCCCTCACATCAGTTGAGGTTCCAGCTCTAATTAAGCTGTATTAGCATGTGCAAGTAATTGTGAATCAATTGTGTACTTGCCAACCTGTTTAACAGTGTGGCAAAAAAGTAACTATTAATCTGATGTTGTCAGTTTTCATTCATTCCTCAACAATTGGCTCAGATCCAACCCTTAGATCTGACTCTGCCTGTTTTTTTTTACAGCTCGTGGCCACTAGAACTCCTCCCTTACCCATAATTCTCTGTCTCATAACATACCTCAGATCTCGTTTGTAGCTTTCACGTATGGACATGGTTGCTGTAAGCTCTTGAGCATTAATAGCATTTCTTTTCAGATAAGTGATAGACTTTATTGACCGGAGGAAAAAGATAAACTTATGTGTTATATTTTGTCTTCCTACACCATTTAGTGTATTTCTTTTTACCATTGTTATTTACTTTTCTCCCCTTCCCCATTTAATACCATTGTTGGTAGTTCTTTTCTCATCCTTCTGTCTGGTAACTTTTTAAGTTTAAAGTTTAGCCAAGTTGGAGTTCATTTCCGGTCTTTCTTGTCCCTCCACTAGTTTAAAATTAATAAAATGGCAGAAAAGCCTTCTGGATTTAAAAAATGTAGAAAATGTGGGCACAAACTCTCATTATCTGAAGCGCAATGATTAGTGCTTGTATTATTTGGGCCCTGATCACCTTAAAGTGGATTGTGATATCTGCAAGTCTTTCAATCCCAGGGCAGTTGTTGATTGAAAAAATAAACTAATACTGAAAGGTCTTCTCCCTTCAACATTTTTAGAGGCATTATCTGGGGCTCAGCATTCCAGATCTGACAAATCTGAGCACAGAAAGAATCCATCAGATCTGTCTGGATCTTCTGTCCCTTCCTCTGATACAGTGTTTGAGCCAGCTCAAAAAAAAAATCAAAGAAGTCAGATCTGAAGTCCAGATCTTCTGATCTGCCAGCAACTGATGTTCAGTCTACTGGTGTCAGATCCGAAGCCCTTAACTCAAGTGATGTATGCATCCTCCTTTGATCCAGTCCCTTCACCTTTTTTGGAGAGACGTTGGCATTCCCAAGTCCTCCTCTGTAGCATCATCTTCTTGTTCTTCCCAAAACCTGATGGAAGCTGACATGGATAGAATGATGAGGAAGTCTGTCTCGGAGTGCTTTAGATGGGAGTTCTTCTGGCTCCTACCCCTTCAAGTCAGGAAGCTCTTACCAGTACTACTCCACTTATCTTGGCTCCTTCTCTGATCCGACTTGTGGCTTCAGATCCCTTGGGATCTGAGTCTTCTGAAATCGTATGTATCGGATCTGAAGATCATCGTATCGAGTGTGTCGGAGCCAGACAACTCTCAGAACTGAATTGTCCCTGTCAGATCCGAGGTGTTAGAATCAACTCAGAAGTTGTTGGAGCTGTCTCTGCTTCTCTGAGCTTTGGCATCAGATAGTTCAGCTCTGACCTCAGACTAAGATGGACTGCTCTCAGGTCATGGGGAGTCGATGGTCTAGAACCTTGGATTTTTTGGCACTGTTGGCTTCCTTCTCCCCAGTGCCCTCTGCCTTCAAGGTTGTGGAGAGAGTGTTTTCTGCTTCTGCAGGATCAACAGTTCCTTCCTCCTCTCTGGATCCTGTATATCTCTGTGCCTTGAGCCTCATCACTCTACTCCACAGGAACAGCCACCCCAAAGTCTCCAGGCTACCAAGCAAGGTATTCTCATTTCTTCTGATACTTCTCTGAAGCATCTCACTGAAGAAGTCTCTAGGAAAAGAAAGTGTATGAGGAGGCACTTAGACTTCTCAAGAGTCTGTCACTGAAGATACTGATTTTGATGAGTGGGAAGGGTTCCCAAGATCACCACCTGATGACATCTCCTTTTTAGACATTCTACTAAAGAACCTCAAACAAAGGGATGGTTGGTCTACCGATAACACTTTCCAAGAGGAATCCGTATTCCTGGAAGCCTTTGGGTCTAGCCCATCTACCTTCTGGATGACTTGGCCCGCTGAAGTGCTTATTGATTTGGTCTCTAGGCAGGTGTGGAAGGAACCTGATGCTGTTGAGCCTATCCCCAAGAGACCAGACATGACACTGGTACCACCTAAAGAAAGAGTTTTGAAGCAAGTGAGTACCAGTAGATGCCATGAAGTTGGCCATGAAGAAACAACTTGCAGAACAGAGTTCTTCTGTCCATCCCCCTAACAGTAAGTCCAGGGTGTTGGACAGATTTGGGAAGTGTGCATATGCTTCAGCGACCTTTGCACTCAGGTTGCTGAATTATTTGGCACATTTCACCAGATTGCAGAGGGACTTGATTAAGGAACTCTCCAAATCCATCTCGGGACCAGTACTTCTAAGACACAAAGCTTTGTTGTTGCCTCCAGTTGGCTACCCTACAGTTGATCACAAATTCATCCATGAGGCTCATTTCACATGCAGCTGAAGGTACCTCAAGATTGGCAGGTTTAGACATTTCTATTAGGAGTCATTCCTGGATGCACTTGTGTGATTTTGCGAAGCCCTTAAAGTCCTCGTTCGTTAGTGCACCTTTTAACAGCAGTTTGTTGTTTTGCTGTTTGGCCCTAAGGTGGAGGAAACACTCTCCAGCTGTGAGCAAGATGAAAAAACCCTTTCTGCAGTGGGCATATGTTTTTCGACCCCTCAGAGAACCTTCTCTGGTAATCATTGAGGTGGTTGAAAGATGTAGTTCAGAAATTCCCTAGAGTCCTTTCCAAGATCCATGCAAAGATCGTTCCCTCAGGGACAGAGGGGAGATCTCATACAGAAGACATTGCCTATGCGGCAGAGCAGGCCTGCAGAACCAGGAGGTCCAGAGATTCTTTTTCTGACAGACCCTATCAGCACCTCTGAAAGGAGAACTGATTGTCCACCACTGGAGGCAGTCGGGGTTGTCCAGAGAGCCTGGCTAGACATTACAAAAGACACGTGGGTACAGAGACGATTATTTCCAGAGGTTATATAATTCCCTTTTCCCTTCCCCTTCCCCCTCCCTTAACAGTAAACAAAATTCTCAATGTTTCACCTTGTCAGAGGAAAGCAACAGCTCTAGAAATAAAAAAGCTTCATGAAAAAAGAGTCTCATCCCAGAGGTGCCACCAGACCTGATAGAATATAGAAATTACTCATGATTCTTTTTAGTGCCAAATAAAACACGGGACTGGAGACCAATTTTGCATCTTCGTAGTCTGAACAAATTGGTTCAATGTACAAAGTTCCGGATGATCACAGTTCAGTCCATTTTGCCTTTCCTGCATAAGGACAACTGGATGTGCTCAACAGATCTTCAGGATGTATACTGTCACATAAAAATGAACAGGTGATCCAAAGAATGCCTATGCTTCTGGCTAGGCGACAGTCATTACCAGTTCAGAACTCTACCCTTTGGCTTTAGCACAGCCCGCAGGGTGTTCACCAAATGCATGCCAGTGTAGCAACTCGATTGAGACTGCAGGGATTCCGGGCATTTTTGTATTTGGGTGACTGGCTCATAACCACTATGACCAGGCATCTTCTGATAAACGCACTAGACTATGTACTCCAAATTTGCTCTCATCTAGGGATTACCATCAATCACAATGAATCTCAGCTAGAACCGGCTCAGATACTGAAATTCATAGGGACTTTGTTCAACGTAGTATCAGTAAAAGCCTCCCTTCCTTTACTAAGACTTGAGACTATTCTATTTTATGTCAAAAAGATACTTCAGAATTCTTCTATTCAGCTCGATTGATTCTAGAAGCCTTGGATTCAATGTCATCTGCAATAGTTCTGGTACTGTTGGCAAGATGTCGTATGAGAATTCTTCAGTGGACCCTAGCAACTAGGTTGCCTATTTTGCATTAACTTACGCCCATGCAGATCAGAATAACTCAGGCATTCAAAAATTACCTGTTGTGGTGGATGCATTCAGAGCAGATATTTCAAGGCACTCCCTTTATGCAGCTCAGCCCAAATCCATAGCGACCACGGACGCTTCCCAGATTGGGGGGGGGGGGCACTTCTTCGGAAAGACAGTTAAAGGCACATGGTCCCCCACAGAAGCCAACATGCATAATCAGTGTCCTGTAAATATGAGCAGTTCTCTTAGAATTGCAGGCCTTTCAAGACTCTCTCCTTTCTGGAACTATTGCGATTCAGATGGACAGCATGTCAGTGGTATGGTACGGGAACAAACAAGGAGGGACTAGATCTTACCCATTGTATCAGAAGCTCTGAGAGTGTGACAGTGTGCAGTCTTATCCAGTTGATTTCTGACAGCAATGCACATTCCAGGGAATTCCATCATAATAGCAGACAAGTTGAGCAGGTGCATTTTGTTGTTATCTAATGATTGGTGTCTCAGCATGAGAGTTGCAGAAAAGATATTTTGCCAGTGGGGCCAACCTTGTTCTAGCCTGTTGCATTTCCACTCAACAACAAGTGCATCAGGTTCTTTGCCCTGACCCCCCCCCCCCCAACAGGGGGAGTCACAGAGAGAAGCTGTCCTCCATGATTAGCCCCCAGTCTCCTCTGTGCATATCCCCCTACCCTCTTGATCCCCAAATTTCTGCAGAAAGCATCTAGATTGAAGTACAAAGTCATCCTCATTGCCCCTTTCTTTGGCGTCATTTAGTTTACCTGCCATGGATTCTGGATTCAATTCCAGACTTCCTGTCTCACCTGACAGACATGATTCAGCAGGACATTTCAGGCCTAAAGTTGACCACATGGTTTCTCCACTTCCGTTGATAGCCAGGCAACCTAGAGTGTCCTTCCCTTGTCCATCATATACTTTTATTTTCCTATAAAGCTTCCATTAGAAAGATTTACAGAAGTAAATGGAAAAGATTTGTTTTTTGGCCACAACAAAAGACACTGACCCTTTTTCAGCTCCAGTACATAATGTTCTAGAGTTCCCTGAATTCAATCTTTAATGAAGGGGCTAGTTCATCAGCTGTTAAAGTACAACTAGCTGCCATTTCAAATTTTCATGTAGGAATTGACAATTCTACCTTAGCTTCCTCAAAACTTTGTAAGGCCTTTATAAGGAGTACTCCTCTTTTGAGACCAGCATTTAAAGATCCATCTCCAGCATGGGATTTAAATTTTGTATTACAAGCTTTGACTTGATCTCCCTTTGAACCAGCAGCAAAATGTGAACAGAAGTTTTTAACCTGGAAAACTATCTTCTTGGTAACTACAACCTCTGCTTTAAAGACTTTCTGTACTTCAAGCCTCGTCATCTTGTCCTCCTCATTTAATACTACATAAAGATAGAATATCACTATGACCCAGTACTTCATTTCTTCCTAAGGTGGTGTCAGAATCCAACATCAATCAGTTAAACATCAATTAGTTCATTAATCTTCCAGTTTTCCTTCCAAATTTCACAAACAAAGATGAATGCATGTTATCATTTGTTAGAAGTTCACAGACAGTTACATTTCTGTTTGCACTGAATTTCAGAAAAAAAAAAGATTGTTTCTTTTGTGGAATCGAAATTAGGCAAGCCAGTTGCAAAAGTAACTTTAGCTAAATGGCTGACTGATTGCATTTCATTTGTCTATGACAAATTTAGATTAACTTTGCCAAAACCTTTGAGAGCCTATTCAACCAGGTCCATGGCAATATCTTCAGTATTTTTATCCAGGTCTTCCATGGACAATATCTGTGCGGCTGCAACTTTGGCTAAACCCTCATACCTTTATTACACATTACAAATTGGATCTGCTCTCAAGGGGAAGAAAAGACTTCGGCTCAAAAATACTCAGGAATATCCTTCCTTGGAGCCCTCCCAGGAATTCAGGTAGCTGGGAACGTTGTACTAATTGTTGAGGAATGAATGAAAACTGACAACATCAGATAAAGAAGTTATATACTCAACATAATGTTCCATCTGTGTTGTCCATTTTTATTTTTCCTGACTCCCCTCCCACCAACTCTGAACCTTTTTAGCTATTAACTTCTGGAAGAACAAGAAGGTTATAAAGGATCAATGCTCCTTTGATTGAGCTCCAGATATTGGCTCCTCTTATCAATCTGCAAACATTTTTCATCTGAAAGTACAAGTCAGCAAACAAGATCCTGAGGTATGTTAGAGGATATAGAGTGTTATTGGTAAGGGAGCAGCTCGAGAGTTTTAGCAGCCACAAGCTGTAAAAAAAACAGCTGAGTTGGATTTGAGGGTTGGATCTGAACCAGTTGTTGAAGAAGAATGAAAATGGACAACACAGATGGAACATTATGTTGAGTGTATAATTCATTTTTATTATTGCTGTTTTGCTGTTTGTTTTTTGCAAAACTGTTAACAGGTTTGAAATTATACAATTGATTCATAATTCCTTATAAATGCATTGTTAGAGCTGGACACTTAGTGATGTTGTAAATGCCTTCCACCCATCCATTAATTTTAATACTGTGAGTATGGATGGGTCATCAAAGACTTCTGTGTTGAGAAGCATTTTTTTTTTAATTTATTTTTTTTCTGAAGATGAATTGAAGTAAACTTTTGCTTTTATCCTAAGATGTGTTCATGTACATAAGCTTGCATGCATGCGTGCACATTTTTCTGCAAAATAAAAAAATCTGCTTTGCACCATTAAACATGATCTTGTACTTAGATAAGCGATGACTTGATAGTCACACTGCATCTTGTTAAATTCGTAGCACCTGTGCAGTTGCTTTCACTGTGATTTACACCTCTTTGTCCTCTTTTGTTTTTGCAGGCCTCCAAACCAGAGCATGCAGCAATTATTATATGGCAAACTGCTAGTTGGAAGAAGATACAGAGTTTGTCTTTCCATAGCCTGACCGTCACTCAGATGTCATTTTCACCTGATGACAAGTTCTTATTAGCAGTTTCTAGAGACCGAACTTGGTCACTATGGAAACTGAACACTGAGGGTCATACTGATTCAGGTATACAAATACATTATCTTGTTGATCCAGTATTGTCTAATATCTTGCAAATATATATATGCATACATATAAGTAAATATATATATATATATATATATATATATATATATATATATATATATTATGATACAGTTGCATTTTTCTACATAAGATATACATGTGGTGATAGCTGGGTATCATATGTATTGCAGTTTATTTTGCAGGCTGCTACATTTTTGCTGGATTGTCCTAACCCATTTACTTATTTAAAAATGCTTGTAGTGAAATAACTCCTAATCCTGTATGCAGCGAAAAGTAGTAAGTAGAAAGAATCAAATGATAAAGTAGAGAGTTAGAGGGCATTCAATCTTCTATGGTTACAAAAACATCTCTTTCCCTAAAGTATGAGTAAGCAAATGGGTTTTCATTTATCTCGAAGTGCTAATTCTGCATCTTTATTTTATTAAGTAATACGTCAACACTTAGCTTTTTATTTTCTCATTGTTCTTTAATTGTTAGTTCTGCTTTCAGACAGGGCAGCAAATAGGTAGGAAATAAGGAGCGTATGTAGGAAGAATATTTTGCTAGTTGATGTTCTTCATTCCACATTGCTGCAGTCCTAACTATTGGGTAGTCCGCTGTCCACTGCTGGTTGTTGCCCTTATATGCTCTGCTCAGGGTGCAGATTAAATTAGCTCAGTAAATTAGACTGGTAACAGGTTTGTCCACAGAGGGTACTAATGCGCATGACCAACGTCATATCCTCAGTCTTTTTTGCCGCATGGTCCAATGCAGAAGCAGTTTTGCGAGTGCAGGTTGTCGTTCTGAAAGTTTCTGAAGTCAGAGTTTCAGACCGAATCAAAGTTGGCTAAGTCCCCCGTTGGGGAATATTTTGGTTTTTCTTGCCTCAGTATTTAACCGGATGTCAGAAAAAGTGAATAACTGTATTTCTTGTGGGAAACAGATACCTCATAGGGATTACCATACTTTGTGTATACCTTGTTTAGGGCCTGAGCACGACGTTGTTGGATGCCGCTCTTGTGCTAGATTTAACAAACGCACTATTAAGAGAAGGTTAGACTGTGCCAGGTTAGTTTTGGGAAGCGTTGTAATTATAAAATGCCGTCGGATGCTCCGGCGCCAGCTTCGCCAAAAGCGCAAGGACAAAGTAGCAAAGCCTAGAGTGGAGGAACCGACAGTCCCGGACGCCGGTTCTTTAGAAGGCTCAGTGGAGCCGGAGGTTTTGCCAGGAGTTTCTTTGGAGTCTCAGGGAGAGACTTTACTGTTACAGGATGTGTCCTCTCAGGAAGTAGGCCAGGCTGAAGGGGCTTCTCAGGTGGCTGTTCTTCCCTCTCTTCCTAAGGTGGTTAGGGCCTCCTTCTGTTTCCAAGGCTTCTTTAAGAGGCAGGCCTAGTTTAGCTTCAGTGGGGTTTCTCCGAGTGTGTCAGGGTCTTTGCCTAAGAAGCATATGCTAAAAATGGCAGAGGATTTGATTACTATGATTAGAGGTTCTATGCCCTCCTGATAAGAGGCCTAGGGTGGAACCTGAGTTTGAGAGTTTTGAGCAATGTTCGAGGCTTCTGAGTCTTCGGCTGAAGACTTGCAGGAGTATCCTCCTTATTCTGATTCTGATGTGGATGATTCTACTCCTTCAGCTTCGCCTCCTGAGGATTTTTCATTTTCAGAGACTCTGCATTCCATGAGGGAGCATTTTAAATGGGAAGGTCAAGATTTCTCTGATTCCAGGAAGAGGCTTAGGGAATTCTTGTTTTACCCCAGCATAGGCCTTTAGCTATACCTCCTGTTCTGAATGTGGTAGAAGATGTTTTTGCAGAGGCTTCCTGAATCCTGATTCTTTGCCTCCTGCCCCAGTTAAACCGGATAGGTACTATAGGGTGCCTGAGGCTCATAAGTATCTTTTAAGAGTCCTAGGGCAGACCCGGAAACTGTCTCTCAGGGGCCTAAAGGTGTGAAGGCTTCTGTTGTTAAAAATCCTGTTCCTCCTGATAAAGAGGCAAGGGCTTTGGATAGATGGGGAAAGAAAGTGTATACTTCTTCCACTTTAGCCATGAGGGCGTTGAATTGTCAGTTTCACATGTTAAAATATCAGAATTATCTCCTTTCACAATTGAAGTCTAAGGTGGATGCTTTGGCTGAAGGTATTGAGTGTAAAGAGTTGCAAGATTTAGTTCATGTGTCTGAACAGGTGGGTAAGCATTCCTTGCAGTGTGGTTTTGATGCTGTGCAGGCCTCCTCGAGGGTGGCTGCCACTGGTTCTGTTCTTCGTAGGCACGCCTGGTTGAGAGATCAGAATTTAGCTGAGCATGTTAAGACAAGGATTTTGGATGCTCCTTTACAGTCTGATGTGTTGTTTGGTTCGCCTGTGGAAGCAGTTTTAAAGAAAATGGAGGACAAGGCTAAGTCTATGCAAACTGTTAAGGATTTTTTGCAGGTGCAGCCTCCAAAGTTTAGTAGAAATTGGCCTACTAAGGGATGGACATATCCTGCTTATGATTCCCAGTCTAGGGGTAGGTCTAGACGTGGTAGGGGCAGAGCTCAAGGTTCTTTTAAGCCTAGAACAGGGAGTTCACCTCCTCAGGCTTCTGGTGAGGGCAGGGGTCAGTCCTTTCGTAAACAGACCCAATGACCTGCCTTTTCAGCTGCCAGTACATTCTCGCCTGGCAGCACCTTTGGGAGGAAGGCTGTCTCTTTTCAAAGAAAATTGGGATTTAATTACCCAAGACAGATGGGTTCTGGATATCATTCACCACGGTTACAGGTTTTATTTCCATACCTTGCCTCCTTTCAAAGGCATGCCAGACATTCCTCCTCTACAAAGACAAGAGGCTCACAAGCAAATTTCTCTGTTGCTCCAAATAGGGGCCATTCAGCCAGTTCCTGTGCCAGAAAGGGGCCTAGGATTTTATTCTCGCCTGTTCCTAGTACCGAAGAAGGGGAACACGTGGAGACCAATTTTTGATTTATCTATCCTCAACACTTATCTGGACATTCCCAAGTTCAAAATGTTGACGTTACAACAGCTTTTACCTCTGCTGGGCAAAGATCACTGGATGGTAACTTTAGATCTCAAGGAAGCTTACCTTCATGTGCCTTTCAGACTAAGTTGCAGGAAGTATCTGCGTTTTCGAGCTGGAAATTCTCATTATCAGTTCTCTGCATTGCCCTTTGGCTTATCTACTGCCCAGAGTATTCACAAAGGTTCTGGCTCCAGTGATAGCTTACTTCAGACTAAAAGGAATTCAAATCTATCCTTACTTGGACGACTGCCTGATTCTGGCTCAAGAAAAGGAAGACCTTTACAGCATTTGGAATATGTGATAGCAGTGCTAAGATGCCTAGGGTATTCTGTGAACAAAATAAAGTCCAGTCTAGTACCCTCTCAAGACATGTGCTTTCTGGGTGTGAGACTGAATACAGCAGCCCAGATGGCCTTTTTAACCCCGGACAAACAAAAGAATCTTTCCAGTTACTTCCATCACCTATCTCTTCAGTCCGGGCTGACTGCAAGGACAGTCCTTCAAGCCTTAGGGTTCATGGCATCTTGTATTCTGGTGCTTCCCAATGCCAAACTGCATATGAGGAAGCTGCAATGGTATCTCAAAATGTATGGACACAGCACTGCCAGGATTTGGACACTGTCATTCAAATAATACCTTGCATTCAAAAGGAATTTTGTGGTGGGCTCAGGAATGTCACCTAAACAAGGGACTCTCTGTGACCCGGCCAGAGGCGAGTCAGATTCTAACGACAGATGCCTCAGACATTGCTTGGGGAGCTCATCTAAATGGAAAGTGGATACAAGACAAGTGGCCTGCCAGACTACAGCATCTACATATCAGCATGAAAGAGATGTTAGCAGTCCAGTTTGCATTAATGGCTTTCAAGAAGTTACTTCTTCCAGGGCAGGTGTTGATTCTAACAGACAACACAACTGTCATGTGGTACATCAACAAACAAGGGGGAACACATTCTTACCCGTTGTGCAGGCAAGCAATGATTTTATGGGAGACTGCGCTCAGCTTGCAACTAACTCTTCAGGCAAGGTTTCTGCCAGGAGCACAGAACTCCTTAGCAGATGTGTTAAGCAGACAAATCATGGATCCCCACGAGTGGAAACTGGATCTTCATGTATTTCAAAAATTGACAGTGTCATGGGGAACTCCAGACATAGATCTGTTCGCTTCTCCACTAAACCACCAGCTGCCAAAGTTTTGCACAAAGAGGTTTCATCACACAGCTTGGAAAGTGGATGCTCTTTCTTTCAGTTGGAAAAATCTTCATGTGTATGCCTTTCCACCTCTGCCTCTTCTCCCAAAGGTGCTCCTAAAGGTCAGACAAGACAAGCCAAGGATGATTTTAATAGCTCCAGATTGGCCTCGGCAACACTGGTACCCATTACTGAGGAGTCTGGTAAGGAAGCCTCCATGGCCTTTACCTTTGATTCCACACCTGTTGTCCCAGAGGGACGGTCACCTGCTCAATGTCAAGCTCCACTCTCTTCATCTAACAGCCTGGCATATTCTGTTTTGAAACACAGCAGGTCTCAACTTCCTCAACAAGTTTTAAATGTGATTATGGAAACCAGAAGACCTAGTACAAGGAAAGTGTACGCAGAAAAATGGAAGAGATTTTTATTTTGGAGTGCAGCAAACAATTTGGGGATTTCTGAGCCTAATTTGAGTGTGGCTCTTCAATATCTTACTGAGTTATTGGACAAAGGTTTGTCTTTCTCTTCCATTAAGATTCATGCTGCAGCAATTTCAGCTCACTATGATTGTGATCCACCATTGTTTTCGCATCCTTTGTTCAAGCAATTTCTTAGAGGGGCAAAGAATATAAGACCCCACGTAGAGCTCCTACTCCTGCTTGGGATCTCAATTTTGTGTTGGAGAAACTTACTCTACAACCTTTTGAGCCTCAAGGCTACTGCTGACTTGAAATACTTGTCATGGAAGACTGCTTTTTTGTTGGCCATTACTTCTGCAAGAAGGGTTTTGGAGTTGCAGGCCCTTATGGCGGTTGAGCCTTTTTTGATTTTTCATAAGGATAGGGTATCATTACGTACTAATCCTTCCTTTATGCCTAAGGTGGTTTCTAGTGTGGCTTTAAACCAAACTATTCATTTGCCTACTTTTATGCAGATCCCCAAAATAAAGGGAAAAGATTTTGCACACTTTAGATGTACACAGGCAATTGCGTTATTATTTAAGCAGGACTAAGGATTTTAGGCAGTCTCAGCAGTTGTTTGTTTCTTTTGCTTTGAGTTCGCAGGGCAAGCCTGTGTCAAAACAAACTATTTCTAGATGGATTGGGTTTTGCATTGCATTTTGTTATTCCCATCATGGCAAGGAGATTCCAGCTGGGATTAGGCCTCATTCCACTAGGGCTACTGCCACTTCAACAGCATTTCTAAGGGGGGTGGCAACTAAGGATATTTTGGAGGCAGCTACTTGGAGTTCAGTGCATACTTTCTCTAAACATTATCACCTTCCTCTCTACTCTAAGTCTAGGGCTGGTTTTGCCACAGCTATTTTGCAAGGCATGTTGTCAGCTCCTGTTTCCTTATGATTTGCCAGCCCCCCTTACCTCTGCTTTGGGATTCTACCCAATAGTTAGGACTGCAGCAATGTGGAATGAAGAACATAGTACAGTTTTGTACCTACCATAAATGTAGATGTTCGAGGATCCACATTGCTGCAGTCCAATTTACCCTCCCTCCTTCCCTCTGTGTTTAGGGGTGGTTGTGTAGGTGAGGTTATATTCTGGTACTTTTGTATATATTGTACATATTTTGGTGCAGGTATGTTTGGAGTTTTGGTATTGGCCTTGTCTTTTTAGGGTCTTCTGACATCTGGGGCAAGAAAAGACTGAGGATATGACGTCGGTCATGCGCATTAGTACCCTGACGTACTGACGTCAGTCTAATGCGCCTTGACCGACGTCAGCCATATACTTTGGTATTCGGGCCGACTGGACAGCGGACTACCCAATAGTTAGGACTGCAGCAATGTGGATCCTCGAACATCTACATTTATGGTAGGTACAAAACTGTACTTTTTGTTTACTGTTTAAGGTAATATTGCATTATACTGTGTATCTAGTACAAGATATCACCTTGTCACCACTGCTGGTTGTTGCCCTTTTATGCTCTGCTCAGGTTGCAGATTAAATTAGCTCAGTAAATTAGAAATGGTAACAGGTTTGTCCACAGAGGGTAGCATTGATAGTACTGCATCTCTAGAAAAGAGAGAGCAAGAGAGTGGGTTTAATTTATGCGATTGCTATCTGGTTGGTGTGGGGAGTAAGGGAATAAACAGCAGCTGGAGGAGAAAGGGACACTAGTAGGCTTTGTACATCCCTATACTGCATCTTGGACTTGTTGTTTAAGATGAAGGGTGGAAATGGTAGCGTGGAGCTGTTTTATAAAATTAGTTTCTAAACACAATAGGGAGAGTGAACAAAAAGTCATTCTCTTTACAGAATTTTTGCATCATTAAGTTGAAGGGAAATGGTATAAAAGAATGCTATACAGTATGGAGATAATTCACACTTCTGGTTGACTGAAGAGCCTGTAATGGTCATAAGTGCATATGGATTATGCACTGTGTTTATTTATTTTTTTATTGCTTATTGAGAACAGCTGAAGTCAGTGTGAGTAGAAAGATGTTGAATTAAATAAAAATGCATTTAAACCACATTCTTTTTAGTTAAAATTGTAGTATCTGCCTCTGGAGTGAACATAATATTGGCATTTTTTCCTTTGTCCAAATTGTTATGGTAATCTGCTCTATTCTGTGGTAACATCATTATTGTACATAAGAGTATCCATAGCCCATATAGTTTTATTTGCATGTAGCTTTCCATTTGACATGATGGTCATATATGAAGGCATGATTAATTTTTTGATTATCTCTTCACCCGGAAAATGCAGATTTCCTTCCTCAGATATTCGGCGAGCCTATGCAGTTTTCTAACAGTTTCCAAACATCTTCAGTCTGGTTTTAATTTTTTTCTTCATCTTCTCAGATAGCTGTGCACATTAATTCATTTTCCCCAAGCCATCAGATATTTGATCAGGAAAGTTTAGCTCATAGAAGATTCTCAGCAAAGTACTTTACCCGGCATAGAATGAAATCATCACAAGAGTGGGAGTGTAAAAGTCAGAAGAATATAAAATGCCACCATAAGCTGGGCTTGTAGCTGCACTGGTCTGGTTTCTGACTACAGTGCTAGCCTCAGGAATGCATATGTTTTTTTCAAGTTGATATGGGAAGGAAGGATAGCTGGGCTCCAGTTAGCATCTGTCCTTCCCTTGGAAATGGATGGTGAAGAGTGACCTTAGTGCAGAGTAGATGCTCCTGCCACAGTTACTTATTCTAAGTGCTTGCATAAGTGAATCAAGAACTGAATGATTACTGGTGACATTGATCCTCCTTACTCTTGTTAATACAGGGAAAAGTCTCTTCTGAATATCATACAAAGATGATACCGTGCACGAAGGGATATTTCCTGCAGTCCCTTTTACCCCCTCTTCATTTACTATAATTGCTGTGGGTGGCCCAAAGCAACCACTTGAAGGAGTGCTTAATCAGTTGCTGGCTGACAATCTCATGACACATTTACACAGTCAAGCTTTATTTAAGGTGTGTGTGCGTGCGTGTGTCTGTGTGTGTGTACTTGTAATAAAGGAATAAATAAAAGGCAGCTGTAAGGATTTCTTCTCTTTATTGACAGGAGTAAGAGTGTGTTATGACACCAGATTATACTCTGGTCAATATCACCCGTTAACATCCTATTCTTGATTCACTTATGCCTGCATTTCAAGTAAGTCTGACTGTAGCAGAGGCCTATACTTTACAATATGGTCACTCATCTCCATCAATTTCAAAGAGAAGGACATTTGTCAGCTGACCAAGAACTTACATTTTAGGAAAGAATAATAATAATAAACCTAAAATACACATGTAAGTTTACCTGATTTATTGAGAAGGGATAATCTCAGTATTTACCTGTACTCCTCCATCTTCTTCTGAAATTCACATATGAGCCATACTTCCTAAAGATTCGTATCGCATGACTGAGGAACTTCCCTTATATTGTAAATATTGTAAATAAGCAAGTTTAACTTGCAATTCTTCATCTTGTAGTAGTAGTACATTCGCACCTTCTGCTCTAGTTAATTAATGACTGTACCTAATCCAGTAATCATTTACTATTTTTGTGCTTTATCTGCTTCTGTCATAACTCATCATCATATCTCATCAGAGCCTGTGTTTCCCTTCAAAAAGGGGGGGGGGGTTGGCATAATGGTTAAGGTGTTCACCTTACAGACACAAGGTGCAAGGTTTGATTCTCACTTGGGGTAACTGGCTAGGCTTAAAATGGCCCACAAGGGCAATTGGCCTAGTACCAAACTATGAACATTTTGCTGTCTCTTCAACTCCCAGGCCTTGCTTCTTTTTCATATCCTGATTCCAGTTTGTCTCCTGTAGGAACTTTGCTATACATGCATTAGAACATTTACATGAATCTTTGGTACTTGAATTAGTTTCAAATTGTTGGACAACAGAAAATAAAAGCCTACACCAAAGTTAAGTTGTGTACTTGTGTAGTCTTTGTAATATTATGTTTGAAACTTTTCTGCCTTCTCCTGATTTGTGGCTGAAAAATGCTCCAAGGAATTACCTCTTCACCCTGTCAACAAAGAATGAGTAAAATGATGCTATACATGTAAAGTTGGTCCTTAATGACTCTTTTAAGCATTCACTGTTTAATTTTTTGTTGCAAAGAAAATTTCTAGTACTTTGTGTGGTTACAATTGCATTACATTAGACCATTCAGTGTGATTAATAACCCTTCCTAATGACAACATGACTGAAGGTTTGTGATCTTTCATTTTAATACTAGAATCCATGTTTGGAATATGGAATAGATATTGATACTCTTTGGAACATCATGTAATAAATGCTTTGCCTCAGAAATTAAACTACTTTTTGAATTCTAATTATGGTACCACAATTGTTAGACAAATAAGTGAATGATGCCCCATGCTAAATACAGGGATGCTGAATGTATCTACCTGCCTGCTAAATGACTTGTTCAGTAGTAACTAACTAGATCCTGCCATTACAAAAATATTGATCTGATATTGTTATTCCTCGTTCATTCCTTACGCATGGGTATCGGTTCCGACCTCGTAACCGAGCCGGCCATTTTCCAAGCTCTCGTCAGCTTCAAACTCTCGAGCTAAACTCTTACCCATAATCCCCCCTCTCCCTGTTACTTCAGATTTTGTTTGCCGCGTTGCCATTTGGTTGTGTCAAGCTGCTTCTCTTGAGCTAAGTATAGTTATTTGTTGTCAAAATAGTCATTTATATTACTTTTTCTGTCAGAAAAGTTTCTATTTCGTTGTCTCTTACCCTATCGCATCTAGTGACCATATTTTCCTGAGTTTTTCTTCTCTTTTCTCTACTTTTTTACCGCAATGGAGGTAATCTTCCCTTTTTTTTATACCTTTGGGTATTCTTTTGTACCATTGCTGGTACCCTTTCTACTATCTACTTTGTCTGTCATGGCAGATAAGAAAGGTAGTCCGGGGTTTAAACGGTGTTCTGATTGTGGACACAAATTACCTACATCTGATGCACACTCTTTGTGCGTTTATTGTTTGGGGGCGTCCCACTTATCTGTTGACCCGCCCTGTTCTATCTGTGAACATTTTTCTAATAGAACCTTGTTAGAAAGGAAAAACAAGTTGTTGCTGAAGGGACTTCTTAAATCGCCCATCTCAGAGGCTATTTCTGGGTCGGAGGCCTCAACCCCTCCTAGAGCCCATGAGAAAATTTTGGATGTTCCTACTAAGGCTAAATCTTTGCCTTCATCCCCGGCTGGGGACTCCCACCAACCAAAACCTAAAAAGGCAAAATTTTCAGCTCCGGAGCTCACTCAGTCAGCCCCAGTGCTTTTGGTGCCTATACCTTCGGCACTGAGGCCTTCGGCTCCATTAGTGATCTCGGCTCCATCTTCTCCTGCAGCCTTCACTATATCGGCACCAACCGTTCAGCCGGCGCAGACCTTGACCATGTCAGCTCCGACAACTTACTCGGAACCAACGCCTCTATTGTCGACTCCAGTTTTGTCGGTTCCAGCTTCGGTACCGACAACCACTTCGGCACAGATCCCTGTGTCGGTGCAGACCATGACCTCGGCACCGATGACTTCTTCGATGCAGACACCCGTAGTCCAGTCTCTCACAGCACCGTTGTTCTCAGTGTGGACTGGTGAGATGGGAACCAAGTTTGCCTCTTCTGTGGACAGGCCTGTTTCTCCCTCAGTCTCTGTGAGGTCCACTAGAAACCTTTCCGAACACGATGTGTTGCGTCTTGTGGATCAGGTGCTCTTGGCCAAAGGTATCCCACCCCCCCACCTCCCTCAGGAACTATCCTTCCTTGGGAAGGTGATCACCCATCTCCAAAGACCCCTTCTTATTCTCCTTCTTCATTGCCTTTGAAGTCCATGGATATAGCACAGTCTTCCCCTTCTGCGGTTCCCTTTATGGATCTCACTAAGGACCCGCATTTGCCTTCATGGCAGGAAAGTTTTGCTATGACCCAGGATATCAGTTGTGACATGTGTAATTTGCTGCTCCACAGCCATCCGGGGACTCCGGGTCAGCAGGCTGAGCCACTTAGGGGAGGGGTGACCCCTGTCCTGGACATTCACTCCTCTTCAGGTGGACCAGCCTTCCAATTGATGGAGAAGGCTTTTGCTGCTGCTGGCAATACTGAACTGTCTATCCCTCCATCCTCCTCTGGTACACTGGTTTCACAAGTCGCACTGAGCAGACACCAGGTGCAAGGGCCTCAGGACATATTCCCACAGGAAACCCCTTTTCCACTGTCTTCCCCAGCTTCTCCCGCTGAGGAAGTCCACCAGAAAAGTTTGTGTAAGAGGAAGCATATGGACTCCACAGAGGAGTCCCTCACTGAAGACAGATTTTGATGAGGGGGAAGGATCCCCTTGGTCACCCTCTGAGGTATCCTTTGGTGATATCCTCGAAATCCTGAAACAGAGAGGTGACTGGCTGTCCTCTAATCCGACCTCTGAGGAATCTGTGTTCCTGCAGGCTTTTTGCGCCCGGCCCCCTACCTCCTGGATTACTCCACCTGCCGATAAACTTGTCCGGCTTATCGTGCAGCATGCTTGGAAGGCTCCTGACACCATCGAAGCTATTCCCCGGAAGCCAGATAAGATTTTGTCCCCTCCTGCTATGGATCCCATTGGTCAAAAGGTCTTCCCGTGGATGCTTTGGTGGTGGCGGCCGCAACAAAAAAGGATCTGGCAGAAGAAGAAAGCCAGACTGTCCATCCGCCTAACAAAGAGTCCTGGGCCCTGGACAGGATAGGGAAGCACACCTTTGCATCAGCGACCTTTACTATCAGGTCCCTGAATTATATGACACACTTTACCAGGCTTCAAAGGGATCTGATTTCTGAGCTCTCTGAAACCTTGGCTGGTGCCGTGTCTGATGAGGTCCGTGACAAAGTGGCCTCTCAGCTGGCCACCATTGAGTCAATATCTAACTCCTCTATGTGACTGATATCTCATGCATCAGAAGGAGCAGCTAGAGCAGCGGGGTTCAGCTGCGGTCTTGTGATGACACACCTGGATGCGCTTCTGCAATTTTGCGGAACCCTTTAAAACTTCCTTTCTTAATGCTCCCATTGAGGCCTCTTCATTGTTTGGACCCAAAGTTAAAAGCACACTGGCCAAATGTGAACAGGACGGCAAGATCCTTTCTGCCATAGGTGTCCGTTATTCTTCCCCTCAACGTGCTTTCTCCCAAAACCAAAAGAGTGGAAAAATATGGTTCAAGAAATCTCAGGGTCCTTTCCGTGACACATAGGCCGAGTTCTCCCCTAGAGGCAGAGGGGGAAACTCACAGGGAAGACGCTCCTTTTGGGGCAGAGGGGGTCCATGTAACCAGGGTTCCAGGGACTCTTTCCCTGGCCAACCCTACCAGCGCTCCTGAAGAGCGGCCCAACTCCCTTCCTCTGGAGGTGATTGGGGGTAGTTTCTCCTTGTACACTTCTGCCTGGCTAACCATCACCACCGATTCTTGGGTACAAAGGATTATAACCAGAGGTTATCATATCCCCATCGATATTTCTCTTGTCCCTTCAAAAAACCTTCCTGACGTCCCACCCAGTCAAAGGGAAGAAGCAGCACTAGAGATAGAAAAGCTGCTAAGAAAGAGAGTCATCCAAATAGTCCCTCCAGACCAGGTAGGATCCGGGTTCTACTCAAGACTATTTTTGGTGCCAAAGAAAACCAGGGACTGGAGACCAATTTTGGATCTCAGTGTATTGAACAAGTTTGTGAGAGTACAAAAATTCTGGATAGTCACAATACAGTCTATCCTCCCACATTTGGAAAAAGATGATTGGATGTGCTCGATAGATCTTCAAGATGCGTAGTACCACATAAGTGGACAGGCCATCAAGAAGATTTCTGCACTTCCGTGTGGGAGCCAGTCACTACCAGTTCAGAGTACTACCCTTCAGACTCTCTACAGCCCCCAGAGTGTTCACAGAGTGCATGGCAGTCGTCACAGCTCACTTGCGACTTCAAGGATTCCAGGTGTTTCCATACCTAGATGACTGGCTCATTTCCGCCCCACCAGACATCTACTGGAAGAAGCCCTGGCATACTCTCTCCTCGCTGCACAAAGGCTAGGCATAACCATAAACTGGCAAAAATCCAATCTCACCCCATCTCAGTCGACAGAATTCATAGGGGTTATCTTGGACACAAAGAACTGCAGAGCTGCCATTCCAGAGCACAGAATTTTAAGGATAAAGCAACAACTGATTCCAATCCTTTCAAGGGAGAAATCCACGGCTCACTCGGTTCTACAGCTGTTGGGTTCCATGGCAGCCTCCATCACCATTGTCCCCCTGGGCAGGTTTCACATGAGGCTTCTACAATGGCTACTGCTCACCCAATGGTATCCCTTTCAGCATCCTCTTTCAGCCATGATTCGAGTAACCCACAGGTGCAAACAGGATTTAAATTGGTGGATGACACACAATCTGTCACAATGGTCTCGCCCCTTCTCCCCCCAGCAACCCAAGGCCACAGTGACCACGGACGCCTCCCTGATGGGGTGGGGAGGGCTATGTCAGGGACAGACAGTCCAAGGCACTTGGTCCGAACTGGAGGCCCATCTGCATATAAATGTTCTAGAGCTGAGGGTGGTGCAAGCATTCCATCCCCTGCTGCTGTCTGGGATGATTGCGATTCAATCAGACAACATGGCAGTGGTCTGGTTCATCAACAAGCAAGGTGGAACCAAATCTTACCCCCTTTGA
The DNA here is from genome assembly GCF_019279795.1 of Protopterus annectens. Classification (NCBI taxonomy): domain Eukaryota; kingdom Metazoa; phylum Chordata; order Ceratodontiformes; family Protopteridae; genus Protopterus; species Protopterus annectens. Next base: position 61,016,808 of record NC_056731.1, read on the forward strand.
TGAAAGGCCATGAGGTTATGGCAATGGGCAATGGCTACCAACTGTTTTCTTCTAGCAACACACATTCCCGGGAGTTCCAACATGATAGCAGACAGACTCAGCAGGTGCATTCTTCAACCTCATAAGTGGTCCCAGAATCCCTTGATAGCGGCGGAGATCTTCCACCGCTGGGGCTGTCCTTGCTGTGACATCTTTGCATCCCCGACCAACTACAATTGCAGCAATTACTTTGCCCTGATTCCCCTTCCGGGACAGTTACCCAGGGATGCTCTAGTCCACGATTGGCCCTCGGGTCTTCTTTATGCATTTCCACCCTTTCCCCTCATTCCCCAGTTTCTGAAGAAAGCCCGTCGGTTGAAGAGCAAGGTGATCCTCATAGCACCATATTGGTCTCGACAGATTTGGTTCCCCTTCCTTTGGCCTCACCTACCAGATCGACCATGGATTCTCTATCCAACCCCGGAGTTGATCTCACATCCACAGAACCTGATTCATCCCAACTTGAACAGCCTGAAGCTCGCAGCTTGGCTACTCCAATTCCCTTGATTGCCAGGCAGAATGATCTTTCTTTACCAGTACTTGACATTCTCATTGCATTTCATAAGTCTTCCACTAGAATTACTTATCTGAGCAAGTGGAAAAGATTTACCTGTTGGCTGAAAGATAAGCAAGTAGATCCCTTCTCAGCACCAGTGTCGATAATACTAGACTATCTGGCCAACCTTTTCCATTCGGGTCCATCGGCCTCTACCATTAGAGTTAATTTGGCTGCAATTTCTAATTTCCATGATGGAGTCCAAGATTCCTCTCTTATGTCCCACAAATTGTGCAAGACCTTCATAAAAGATGTGAATCATCTGAAGCCACCTTTTAGAGAACCTATTCAACCATGGGATTTATCATTAGTTCTACAAGCTCTGACAATGCCACCCCTCGAACTAGCTACTTCTTGCGACCTCAAGCATTTGTCATAGAAAACCTTGTTTTTGGTCATTATTACTTCTGCCAGACGTATTTCTGAGCTTCAAGCTTTATGTATCAAGAGTCCATACTTGATTTTTCATAGAAATAGAGTGTTTCTGAGAACTAATGCATCATTTCTAATGCATCATTTCTGCCAAAAGTGATCTCTGAACTGTCCATTAATCAAACCATTGAATTGCCAGTTTTCTTTCCCAGTCATTCAAACAGAGGAGAGTATTGCCTACATACAATAGGTATCCACAGGCAAATCCATTTTTACTTAAACAGGACTAGGTCCTTTCGTAAATCTGACCAGTTATTTTTAGCCTTTTCTGGACCTAGATTAGGATCTGCTGTTGCTAAGGTCACATTAGCTAGATGGTTGAAGGACTGTGTGACCTTCATTTATACACAACGTAATATCTCATTGCCTACTACCATGAAAGCTCATTCAACAAGGTTGGTGGCAACTTCTGCTGCCTTCCAGCCCAGAACTTCTTTACATGACATATGGGGAAGCTGCAGCTTGGGCTACGCCTCATACCTTCATCAATCATTACAAATTGGATTTGGCCTCCAGGGGAAGAGCATCTTTTGGTTCTATGGTGCTCAGGAATGTCCTTCCATGAGAGCCTCCCAGGAATAGAGGTAGCTGTGGACTCTGTCCCATATGTAAGGAATGAACGAGGATTAACAATATCAGATAAAGAAGTTATGTCTTACCATAATGTTCCATCTGTATTGTTGATCCTCGTTCAGTCATTACGACCCTCGTTCAGTCATTACGACCCTCCCTCTTTCCCCCTCCTGTGGCTTCTTGTGGATCTCACCATCCGGTTCTCTTAGGTTATTTGACCAGAGGTAGCCTGTACCTTCTTTTGACTTGCAAACTCAATCTGAGGTAACAGAGAGTGGGGGGTTATGGGTAAGAGTTTAGCTCGAGAGTTTGAAGCTGACGTGAGCTTGGAAAATGGCCGGCTCGGTTCCGAGGTCGGAACCGATACCCATGCGTAATGACTGAACGAGGATCAACAATACAGATGGAATGTTATGGTAAGACATGACTTCTTTTTCACATAACTAGGTAATCAGGGAGTATGCTTTGTTTTTCATCCTTGGCATACAGATTTGTGGTTAGTGGAACTCAGTATATGTTTTAAGCCATGCAGTACTAGCAGAGTGCTCACCAGCTGTCTTTGACTAACAGACACTTTCATCATATCCATGTATTTCAATCTTTTCCCCTTGTCTCATCATGTGGCTTTATGCAGGATGCAGGTCCAATTGAGAGGGACATAATTTGTCAGTCAGAAAAACCTCACTGTTACAACATATGCTGTAAATGTATGAAATATTTCTGCAGTGCAGCACAGAAGATCAACTCTGTGAGCTGCCAACAAGATTCATCCTTTACTCCAGGGTTCGATTCCCTAACTTTTCATTTGCATCTTGCTGTGTGATTCTGTGGATGTCACATAACCAGACAGCTGTGCCTAATGAGTTTACCCAGCTAATGTATAAATAAAATAATTAAACCTATTTAAATGAGCTATTTAAGTCCTAGTTTGGCATAGAGGTTAGTTTCACCCACTGTTTTGGGTAATGCAAAACACCTTCTTTGGGGGGGGAAGTACTAATAATTATGTTAAATGTCGCATCAATGATGATGTGTTAAGATTTAGCCCACTAGGCTTCACCAGTAAGACATTTCACCAGTTAATTTCTTTTTTAATCATTGACATGTTACTTTTGCAGAAATAGCTTATCTATGATCTCTGGAATTGTCCAGTAATAACTAAATAGTTTAGTTGTGTCTTTCTAGAGAACACATTTAATTATTAATTGTCTTCATCAATCACTTCACTTGTACTGTCAACCAGGTAAAAGATTTGCTGAGCACCTTTCAGTGCAAAGTACTTTCTTGATCTGTGGCCTGTTAAAATCTCTCATCTGTTATTACTACCAGCAGAATTTCATTAAGAAATTAGCACGTAACATCTTATTTCGGAATAGTTACAAGAACTTTGAATTAAATGGTTTTGCTATGTTGAATATTATTCCAATCCTACTAGGTAATAATGTAACAAATAGCCTGCCCCAATGGCATACATGGATGAAGCCGACTAAGGCTTAGTTAAGCCAAGTTGAAATAGCAGTTCTGGTACCTTATGGATTTGATTTGCAATGCATAGTATTTTGCAAAAGTTAAGTAGGGGAGCATAGGTGTGCCCATCTTGAGGAGAATGTGGGTAGAGCTAGACATGCACTGCCAAAATTCCTCAGAGGAGGAGCAGTGATAAAAGTGCACAGCCTAGGGGTAGGAGTCAGACTTACCAAGCTGCTACCTGATGATAGTCTTCAATGTAGGTATGAGGAAATGGGCACTTACAGAAGGAAGGCATTATAGGCTTCTACAGTCATATGAACCACACATCCCTCTGCCCAGTAGCTTGGCTAGACAAATGCCCTCATAGCCAGGATGCTGGTGAGGACATAAAACATATTCGTGATTGCCCCCTTCTCCCTCCCATGGACAGCTGTCATCCTGATTCCAAGTGAAATTCCTGGGTAGCAGAATAAATGGTCTGTATTTGATTTGTGGAAGGCTTGATGATCAACAGGTACCTAGGCACAAAACACAGGGAAAAAAGAGACTGTAACAAATAGACCCTGCAGGCAGAAAGGACCAAGTGTTCAACCCTGTCTGCTCATACTTCTGCATACTTGAGCAATCATTGCTCTTAATTAATCAGTCTCAAATCCTTAACTTTTGTAAAATATTATGTATGCAAATCAAAAGTCATGGAAAGATAAACAGATGTAGCAAAGGTTAAAACAGAAATTAGATGCTAATCATGTAATTGTGTACAGTAAGCAAGCCGTGTGAAATGGCAACAAGGAAGGCTGGTTGGGCCTCTGTCTGTGCATCTCCATAGCCCTTCCAGGTCATTGTGCATGTGTGAATGTGAGATGGTATAAGCCAGGACTCAGTTACAATTTGCAAGAAAACACTGCAAAGCACTGAGCTGAGAGTGAATAGGATGGGATCTTGGGACAGAGGTAATCATAAGCGCTGTCCAGCCATTCAGTTTTGGGTGTGCAAGGCAGCAATGCACATTTTGCCATAAGATTTTATGGGCATCTCTGACAAGAATAAGAAATTCAGGAATGTGCCCGAAGGAGCTGTGTTCAGGGTTTATCCCATTTCCATAGAGCTTCTGTGAAACACCCAGATTATTTTAAGAATAATGACGGCCTCTGTTCCTGTGTTTTTGAAGGAAAAGAAAGCTTCCACTTCATCTTGGAACGTGGAATCTTCAGTGAGTATATCTACTATGTCAAGTTCCAGATGGTGAGACTGCAGAAGATCATGCTTACCCTGCATAAGTAGTGTCTTTGTGGGCATTGTGGCTACTTTTTTAGCACGTCATATTCTGGTGTCCCACACATGGTTCCTTCATGTTGTTTTAGGTAGGCTGCACTTTCTTACAAAGTACAGTTATTTTCCACCCAAGGTATTTATCTAGGTGCAAAACATGGTGACAGAGGCCTTGCAAGAGAAGGGACATCATGCGTTCCCTCACTTAGGTAACGGGACCCTGATGACTCATTGAGACACTTCTGGTTATGTTATTGGTCTGGGTACTGGTGTTGTTGCTGTCTTTGGGGAAGGGAGTCTTCATAAACTAGGAGTCCTTCAGATCACATCTTAGAGGAGTGCCTTTATACCAAGGAGATGAACACTGTCAGCTGTTGGTCACTGCTGCCACATGGAGAGAGCCCAGGAGGTTATGCCTTTGATCTCCTTTGTGGGGTAATAGTGTTAGATGCATGTTTGGACATTCCTTTGAGTTCTGGGCTTAATGGCAGCTATGGTCTTCAGGGAATCGCTTGTTTGCCTAAGGATGTAGGTGTTGTAGTAGACTGGGATATGTCATTGTCTGGACACTTAAAGATCTGCTTATGGTTATCAGAGCCTTGTCATCAGGCCTTAGTATAGTGGATATTTCCTACCGATCTCTTTGTGGGTATTCACTTTCTGCAGCCAAACCTGTTACATTTCCTGATGACAGATGTTTAGCTTGAGGGAGAGAGCCTACGTAAAATCCTCTACATTTCAAAGTTTTCCTCCTAAAGCAGGCTGCGTATGAAACAAACTCTAGCCACCGTCAGTCCTCAGGACTATGACAGCCTTAAAAAATTATCTGGATCCAGGACATCTCCAGATTCGATGTAACAACTAGTCCATCTTGTGGTACTTCAGCAAATGGGGGGAGACATAAGCTTGTACTTTGTCTTGCCCTCTCTGCAGAATAGTGATGCAGCTTTGACAGTGGGTCATAAATAAGGGCTTTAAGCTTTCACTTCTTGGTTCCCAGGTGACCTGAACTTGCTGATGAGTGGATTTTCTGAGCCACTCATTCAGTTCTGTCTACTAGAGCAGAGGATTTGAATGAACTACCTGTTAAATGTAGTCAGAGAATGAAGCACTCCATAGATAAACCTGCTTGTCACTCTAAGGAATGGTGTTTCTCACTCTAGGGATTGGTGTCTGCCCACTTCTCTATTATTAAGGGGAGCCACAGTGGGAGCATTCCCATTGACTTTCAGGGAAGATTCCAGTATGTTTTCCCCACCAGTCCTGATGATTCTGTCTGCCCACTTCTCTATTAATAAGGGGAGCCACAGTGGGAGCATTCCTATTGACTTTCAGGGAAGATTCCAGTATGTTTTCCCCACCAGTCCTGATGATTCTGTCTCCCCTTGTAAAAATGCATAAGAGAAAAGCTAAGACTCATCCTTTTCACCCTTTGTTTGAAGAGAGTGTACTTTCAGGCTTTGAAGCTCTTGGGTGTATAGAAAACCTACTTTAAAAAGTTTCTTCGATTTGAATGATGACTTGTCTCCACCTCAAGACATGTCTGCTGGTTTAGCTGTTTTGACCCTGCTAGACCACTGAGCCGGGGTTCCAGAGGTGATTGAAGTTTCAAGGTAGACTTCTTCTCAGTATATGCACATTGCCAGGTAGACGAGGGATGTTCATCGTGTTTCACTGCTGCAGTCATTACACTTGGGTTATCCTGCCATCAGGTGGTCCCGCAGTCGGCCAGAGTTCCAAAGTCTTGGTCCGGCATTGGTTGCTGTCGCCTCTTCCCTGACGTCAGTGCGTCAGGGGTATATAAGAAGCAGCCAATGCCATTTTCTTCAGTCTTTCTTGCCGCGCGGTGCCCGAAGCAAAAGCAGTTCGCAAGTGCCAGTCGCCGACTCCTGAAATATCAAATTCGATTTCAGAACCGAAGTCTTCAATAAAGCTAAGTACCCCATTGGAGAAACTTTTTCTTGCCTCAGACCGATGTCAGTAAAAGTTAATAATTGTATTTCTTGTGGGGAAGCAAATACCTCATAAGGATTTCCATTCTTACTGTATTCCATGCCTAGACCCAGATCACAACGTCACTAGTTGTCGGTTTTGTGCTAGATTTAACAAAAGCACTATTAAACGTCGGTTTGATTTTGCTCGTCATTACTTTGGCCGAAGGTTTAATTATATAATGCCGTCGGAACAACCGACGACTGAAATGCACAAAAAACGCAAAGGTAAAGATATGGACAGGCATCTGAGGCCAAAAACTGACGACGAATCCTCTTCTAGGCCATTTGCCGGTTCGCTGGTTTTCAGTGAGGTGCTTTCGCAGCCCCTGACACCCACTACCTCAGAACCACAGGCCGCGACCGACTCCCACGTGAAGGTGCCTAGGCCTCTGGATACTCAAGGTGTTGGGCCAACAGAGATTAACCCTTCAGATGGGTCCGGAGCCACTGAGCAGGCATCGGCTCCTGAGGGTGTTTTCAGGCCTACACAACTTGCCATTGCAACTACTACCAAGACTAAAACTACATTAAAGACAAAGAAGCAAGTACAGCATTCACCTGGACAGGCCTCCATGCCTAAAAAACAGATGCTTAAAATGGCCGAAGACTTGATAACTCTGATCAGGGGTTCCCATCCCCCTCCTGATAAAAGGCCTAGGCAGGATACTGATTATGATTCCTCTGACCAGGTTTCTATATATTTTGATTCCTCTTCAGACCACGGATGTTCTTTACCCCCCTATGAGGACTCTGATGCTGAAGAATCAATTACTTCAGCCTCTCCTCCTGAGGATTACTCTTTTGGGGAAACTTTACATACCATGAGGGAGCATTTCCATTGGGAGGGCCAAGATTAATCAGAATCCAAGAAAAGGCTCAGAGACTTTCTTTTATTGCCTCAGCACAGGCCCCTTGCTATTCCGCCAGTGTTGGACATTGTGGATGATGTGTTCTCTGAATCTAGTTTAAATCCTGATTGTTTACCCCCAGCTCCAGTCAAGCCAGACAGGTACGACAGAGTCCCTGACTCTCACAAATTTCTTTATAAAAACCCTGTTGCTGACCCAGAAACTATTTCCCAGGGTCCCAAAGGGATAAAGGCTTCCACAGCTAAAAATCCAGTTCCCTCGGATAGGGATTCTAGAGCATTAGTCTGATGGGGGAAGAAAGTTTACACCTCAGCAACTTTGGCAGTGAGGGCTTTAAATTGCCAGTTTCACATGCTTAAATATCAACAATATTTACTGTCTCAGTTAAAACAGAAAATTAGTACAAATGCAGAACAACCTGATTATAAGGAAATGCAGGATTTATTGCATGCAGCTGAACAAGTGGGAAAGCATACTTTGCAATGTGGTTTTGATTCATTAGAAGCTTCTTGTAGAGCAGCAGTTACAGGATCTGTGATTCGAAGGCATGCTTGGTTGAAAGAACAAAGTTTACCAGATCATGTTAAGGCAAAATTATTGGATGCTCCTTTGCAGTAAGATAATTTATTTGGTATTAAGGCAGAAGAGGTATTAAAGAAAATGAAGGATAAGGCAAAATCTATGCAAACAGTGAAGGATTTCTTAAAGATACAGCCACCACGATTTAGCAGAAATTGGCCTACAAAAAAATTGGTCCTTTCCAGTGTCAGACAGGCCACAAAGAGGCAGATACAGACGTCCAAGAGGCAGATCTCAGCCACAAGGTTCTTACAGACCACGACAGTGGGGTGCTTCAACCCCAAAAGGAGGTGAGGACAAGTCACAACCTTACAGGAAACAGTCCCACTGACTTCCCCCTTCCAATGCCAAACTCTTCCCTTTTGGCACCTCCCTTAGGGGGGAAACTAGCACTTTTTTCTCAAAACTGGCAAGAAATCACCCAAGACAAATGGGTGCTGAATATTGTGTCTCAAGGTTACAGGTTCTACTTTCAAACTTTTCCAAGGCTAAAAGGAATGCCAGACCTGCCACAAAATCAATGGGCAGAGGCACAAAAACAAATTACAGCTCTCATGGACATGAGAGCTATTCAAAAAGTACCACAGCAGGAAAAAGGACAAGGATTTTACTCAAGACTTTTCCTGTTCCCCAGAAAGGACAAAGCCTGGAGACCCATTCTGGACCTTTCTATTCTAAATACTTACCTGGATGTTCCGAAATTAAAAATGTTAACACTACAGCAGCTCCTTCCCATGTTGGGCAAGAAAGTTGGCTTGTTACTTTGGACCTCAAAGAGGCATACCTGCATGTCCCTATCAGACAAAATTGCAGAAGATACCTCAGATTTATAGCTGGTTCAATGCACTACCAATTCTCTGCACTGCCCTTTGGCTTATCTACTGTGCCCAGGGTCTTCACAAAGTGCCTGGCACCAGTAATTGCATTTTGCAGACAAACAAAAAGGAATTCAAATATATCCATATCTGGACGACTGCCTGATTCAAGCAGAGAGCAAGGACATTCTTCTAAAGCATCTGGAATTCGTAAAAAGATTGTTAAGTTGCCTAGGGTACACAGTAAACGAAAAGAAATCAAAACTAGTGCCCTCACAAGAGATAATATTCCTGGGTGCCAGCTTAAATACAACAGACCAGATGGCTTATCTCACGCCAGACAAACAAGGACAACTGACTCAGTATTTTCAATTGATGGCAACAAAGTCCCAACTCCCTGCAAGAAAAATTCTGCAGGCCTTGAGATTCATGGCGTCTTACATACTACTAATTCCATATGCAGGACTGCATATGAGGAAATTACAATGGTACCTAAAAAGTGTTTGGTCTCAACACTCTCACAGCTTGGAAACAGTAATACCACTAATTCCCTGCCTACAACAGGAGTTTCGATGGTGGGCACAGGCTTGTCACCTCAACAAGGGTCAGCCTTTCACTCTTCCCACAGCCAGGCAGACTTTAACAACAGATGCTTCGGATTACGCCTGGGGAGCACACATGGCAGGAAAATGTATTCAGGGAAAATGGACCACAGACCAAATGCATCTTCACGTCAATCAAAAAGAGATGTTGGCTGTACAAAATGCCCTTACAGCTTTCAAGGATCTTCTGCATCCAGGACAATTACTATTAAAGACAGACAACACCACAGTAATGTGGTACATAAACAAACAAGAGGGCACTCATTCTTACCCCCTATGCAGACAAGCCATGACCTTCTGGAACACAGCACTAACCTATCGAGTTCATCTGCAAGCACAATTCCTGCCAGGAAAGAAAAACACTCTGGCAGACGACTTAAGCAGAAACATCATGGATCCTCACGAGTGGAAATTAAATCCCCAAGTCTTCAGCATGATAATGCAAAAATGGGGGTGCCCGGACATAGATCTTTTTGCCTCACCACTGAATTGCCAACTACAAAAATTCTGCACAAGACTTATCACACACAAGCATGGAAAGTGGATGCTCTTTTGTTCAGCTGGAAAAGCCTAAATGCTTATGCCTTCCCACCTCTGCCTCTCCTTTCAAAGGTACTCCTAATAGCCAGACAAGAAAAAACACAGATGATTCTTTTTGCTCCAGACTGGCCAGCCAGCATTGGTACCCAAACTTAAAGAACTTAGCTCAAGGCCCACCTTGGATTTTGCCTCAAATTCCACACATTCTGACTCAGCAAAACAATCAGATCCTGCACAGTCAGCTCAAAACCTTAAACCTGGCTGCATGGCAGATTCATTAGCCAAACAGACAACTCCTCTCTCTAAAGCTGTTATGGATGTCATTTTGGAGGCCAGGAGGCCTAGCACCAGGAAATCTTATTCAGAAAAGTGGAAGAGATTCTGTGCCTGGAACCAGGCTCAAAACCTTGATCCTCTTGTCCCTAACATTCCTCAGATACTACAGTACTTAACTGAGATGCTGGACAAAGGACTATCCTTCTCATCCATTAAGATCCACGTTTCTGCCATCTCGGCTCATTACAACACAGATCCTCCTATTTTCTCTCACCCATTGCTAAAGCAGTACCTCAGAGGGGCTAAAAACATAAGATCGCCTCGGAGAGCACCAACACCTACTTGGGACCTCAATTTCGTCTTGGAAAAGCTCACTTTGCCTCCTTTTGAGCCAGCCAATTCAGCAGAGTTAAAATATATATCATGGAAAACTACTCTGCTTCTGGCAATAACCTCAGCACAAAGAGTCTCGGAACTGCAGGCACTAATATTAGTGGAGCCTTTCATAATTTTCCACCAAGACAGGGTGTCTTTAAGAACAAACCCTTCCTTTATGCCTAAGGGGGTATCCAGTGTGGCTCTTAACCAAACTATTCACTTGCCAACATTTTATCCAAATCCCCAGAATAAAGGGGAGAGACTTCTACATTCCTTGGACATACACAGGCATTTGCGCTTCTACTTGGACAAAACAAAAGCTTTCAGAAAAACTGAAACAATTGTTTGTATCATATGCTGCAGGATCACAGGGAAAGGCTATTTCAAACCAGACCATTTCAAAGTGGATAGGACACTGTATCCGGTTCTGCTACACACAGCATGGGAAACGTGTACCATCAAACATTAGGCCACATTCCACCAGGGCAACTGCTACTTCTACTGCCTACCTTAGAGGAGTACCTTCCAAAGACATTTTGGAAGCTGCAACTTGGAGTTCAGTGCACACCTTTACCAAGCATTATCACTTGCCTCTTTACTCTAGATCCAGAGCTGGCTTTGCCACTGCTGTGCTGTAGGGCCTTGTAGCCACACCAAATCCTCTATAGAACCAGCCACCCTGACTCAGCTTTGGGACTCAACCCAAGTGTAATGACTGCAGCAGTGAAACACGAACATAGTACAGTTTTGTACCTACCATAAATGTAGATATTTTAGTGTCTTCACTGCTGCAGTCCTGGTTACCCACCCACCATCCCCTCTTTCTTAGCTGGGTCTTACCTATAACATTCTACACTATTATACCTATGTGGTGTATTTGCTGGTTGCTACAGGTTTTGTTTTTATCTTATTGTATGTTTTGCAAGCAATATGTATTGCCTATCTTTTTGGGGGCACCTGACATCTGGGGCAAGAAAAAACTGAAGAAAATGGTGTTGGCTGCTTCTTATATACCCCTGATGCACTGACGTCAGGGAGGAGGCGACAGCAACTGACACCGGACCAAGACTATGGAACTCTGGCCGACTGCGGGACCACCTAACGGCAGGATAACCCAAGTGTAATGACTGCAGCAGTGAAGACACTCAAACATCTACATTTATGGTAGGTACAAAACTGTACTTTTCCATTTTAGAGTAGAGGTTATGCTGTTTCATTCAGTCATTCAGTATGCACATGCTTCTGACTTGTCTCAGATCTCTGTGTAGTTTGGGTCTCTATTCCATGGTCACAGAGTGTTGTGTGTCAGCTATTTTTGCCTCCAAGTACCTTGTAGAGAGCAGGGAATATCATTCATCACTGGCTTGCCAAAGAGTTCCTTTAATGATCCTACATTTCTATCCACCTTTGAAGAATACCTCATCTCCATGCCTGTTGAATTTCTTTATTAATAGACTTGACCATTCACCTTTCTAGCTTGCTGGCTCAGCATTCTTGAAATTTGTTTCTTGCTAAAAGATATTCCTAGTGGTCATCCCCTCTACCTGTAGGATCTCAGAGCTTTGAGCTCTTGTACTTTGAGAAATATATGTAATTTTTCACATGCATTGGTCATGGGAAGCACCAGGGCAAAAAAGGCACTGGTCATGACTCTCTTTACGGGGAATCTGCCTCCCGCACTGCCGTTTTCCCTTCTTGGATGACCTGAACACAAGTAACAACAAAATGTAGAAAAAATAGAGAAGAAACCCCAACAAGGCACTTAGCTGAGCACAACTTGGTAACCAGCACAGCAGAAGGGCATTCAGACCAACATTCGATAATAGTGTTTGGACTGGCGTCAAAGTTGTTCTGAGTATTTGCGTTCGTACATCACCTTTATGGGTCTGTGCCCTAAGTAGGAAGCATATGTGTGATGTATGGTGCCTTTAAGGTCTAAAGGCTTTAGTATACCAGTCAGATGCTGGACTATCCATGGAAGGAGATCCCTACAGTGAAGAATACTGCAACAGTGATATGGAAGGATATCAGTATGTTACACAATCCAGGAGAAGGTTAGCGTTGCTGCCTCACAGCAAGAGGTTCTCCGGTTCAATCCTCGGCTGGGGTGCCTTCTGTGCGGAGTCTATATGTCCTGCCTGTGGTCACGTGGGTTTCCTCCGGGTTCTCCGGTTTCCTCCCACATCCCAAAGACATGCTGCAGGTGGGTTGGACACTCTAAATTGGCCCTAGGTGTGTGTGTGTGTGTGTGTGTGTGTGTGCCTTCTGTGGAAGGTTGGGCACCGGGCTGGCAACTCGACACCGTAAAACTCCACTGCCAATCATGAGCAGACAGGTGATCCGGTGTGGCACCCCCTAGCTGGGAAAAGCCGAAAGAAAAAGAAGACGACACAATCCAGGAGAACCCTTTGATGAAAAATTTTGCAACAGTGAAAAGAAAGACATCCACTGTTATGGTAAGATATTACACAACTGTACTTCCCTTCTGAAAATGGTATCCATTACTTGGCCAGTCCATCCTTCTCCCTATTTCCTTCAAAAGGGCAAAACGCAGGACAGACTGAGCCCTTCACATCTTGTCCATATACCTCAAGCTCAGGTTTTGACTAAAGTAAAAGCATGAAATCAGAGAAATATCTGTCTGTCAGCTTTGCTGCAGGGGTGAAAGGATTAAAATTTGCTAAGCAGATTGACTACATTATAGTTTGCCATTGGGTAGTGAAATATCTATTCAAAAATGCTGCTGTTAAACAAATCTACCTGAGGTGTGATTTCTTACAATGCTTTTTGCAAAAATGTCTGCATTAACGGCATTCGTGCCTTGACCACTTGGTCATAGGTAACACCTTTCCAAGCATTTTTGTTTGGACTTTGATATCAGTGGCCTGCTTTGGTACTTCAAGTCTTAACCTCTTAAGCCTGTACTACTTCTCTGTCCTCAAATTCCTGCCTCCCTTAAGGCTCTACTGTGTGGGATTCTTCCCTGTCAGAGGGAAGTGTCCTCATTGTCATATGCAATATGCATATTCTCACTCTGTCATTTGATCTTTGAGGTAACACCCTTCAGGAAGGTCCAACTTACTTTATCAACATCCCACTGTAACTAGACTGCCCCTCCTTCAGAGGCTTTTGTGGTCTCTGTGCAAGTCAGGTAGGTACATGTTTATATAGCGTCATAACAGTGTAGATATTAAATCATTATTTTTCATTATTTACATAAAATGCACTGAATTGCTGGTTTATGGTAAATGCCTGGACTTAGCTTTAGACATGTTTTGCTAGCATAGTAAGTAAGATGATAGCATGAAGTATTGGAAGGCACATATGCCCCTAAACATGGGAGTTTCAAAGAAAAATAGCCAGCATATCCAAACTGAGTCACCAAGGAGGGTCTTTTCATTAACTGGATGATGAGGTGAAAACATCATCTGTATTTCTTGTTTGCAAGAAAAGTCTAAGCTTTACACACCAGTCAAACTGAATTCAGATACTTTTTTCAGTGAAAAAGAAATATTATGAGTAGTTTCTGTGCATGAACCAGTCAGATTCCACAAAGAACCATACGTTTATTCCAAACATTCAGTATCTTGATTTAACGTAGTAAAGTGTAGTAGTCATACTTCCTTCTGGTGACCCTTTAAACTGCTGTGTAGATCATTTCTTGAATAAATCACTGTATGGACAAGGGTCTTCACATTTCTGAGTAACCCTTCTCCAGTTAGAACAGTGCAATTTCCTTCTGTTTCTAAAGGAGAGCATTTACATCTAAGGCTGTTACGCCGTCAGTCAGATTCTGTCTGGGCAAAATAAACCTAGGACAGAACACTTTCTCAGCAGTTTCACAAAATAAAACAGTTTTTCTGTTGGGAAAAGTAAAATTCAAACAGTGCTCATTCCAGCTAGCTTCACAAAATGACAGTTCCCCAGAATTAGAATTATATTGAACTGATAACCACCGTCAGTAATGCATTAGTTTAAGTCTAGTTTCCACTGCAGAAAGAGTTGCCGTGAGTCTAAGGAAAGCAGTAAATCTCAAGCTTTTGATGTACTTTTGGTAGGAAGGAACTGCAGGGAAAGTTTTGTGTGGTGATATTGAAGACAGCAATGGCAAGTTATACTGATAGTGGAGAGTGGTTAAACCAGAAATGGTGAGTTACTTAATTTGGTAGCAGTGGCAAATAGGACAGCAGTTGATATCCTATCTAAAACATTGATATTGCAGTGGGGGGGGGACTGATGGCATTATTTTGGGGAGTGGAATGATGACAGTTTTCTTTACTATAGGAACATTTAAAATAAATGATTTTTTTTTGCCAGTTAAAGGTATCTTGTTGAGATAGAGTGCTGATGTCCTTCAAGAATGCAACTGCAGTCATAACATATGGGTTGTCCTGCCTCAGGCAGCCCTCGGTCGGCCGGATTCCAAAGTCTGGGTCCGACGTCGGCTGATATCGCATTTCTCTCTGACGTCAGAGCGGCTGGAGTACATAAGCATCAGCCGACGCCATTTTCTTCAGTCTTTCTTGCCGCGCGGTGCCCGAAACAGAAGCAGTTCGCAAGTGCCGGTCGGTCAGCTCCTGTATTCTTCGTTTCCGAAGTCATCAAAAAAGCTAAGTACCCCGTTGGGGACCTTTTCTTGCCTCAGCCGATGTCAGAAATTACTGAAAAAGTTAACAATTGTCTTTCTTGTGGTAAACAAATACCTCATAAGGATTTCCACTCTTACTGTCTTCCTTGCCTTGGCCCAGACCACGACGTCTCGGCCTGTGTAGCCTGTGCTCGCTTCAACAAGCGCACTCTCAGGCGCCGGGCAGAGTTCGCTGAAGATTTTTTCGGTGAAAAATTTGCTTATACAATGCCGTCGGAACTTCCGACATCGCAAACTCCCAAGAAATGAAAAGACCGGGACCGACATCCTCGGCCCGCGTCTACCACCGACTCCACGCCAAAACCTACTGCGAGTGCTCCGGTTCCCCCCGAGACGGTTATTCCACCGCTCCGAACCGAAGACACCGCATTACCGACGACTCCGATTCAGGATATCACTCCGACGACAGTTATTGATTTTCCTCCGGATACCGAAACCGAGGAAATGCCCGAGACCATTGCTGTAGATAAGGTCACTCCTGCACGTGGAGCTGCCAGGCCTCCTATGGCCATGTCTATTAAGGCCTACACTAGGGCTAAGGCAGCCAGCAAGACCAAGCATCTTACTGCTAAAGCCTTACCTCAGCCTACTCCAGAGACACAAATCATGTCTATGGCTGCTGACTTAATTTCTATGATTAGAGGTTCACAGGCCCATCCTGAGAGAGGATCCCAGCCTCCTTCTGATAAAAGGCCCCGGGTTGAACCCTCTGACCCTATTCCTTCAGATGAAGATTCTGAGGACTCTGTCCACTCCGATGGCCAGGAAGAGCTCTTCCAGACCTATGAGGACTCGGATGCAGAGGATTCCATCCCCTCGGCCTCCCTTCCTGAGGATATTTCTTTTGGGGAAGTTCTGCATACCATGAGGGAACATTTCAAGTGGCAAGGCCAGGAATATTCTGATTCCAGAAAGCGCCTTCGAACTTTCCTTAAAAAGCCACAGCACAGGCCCTTAGCTATTCCTCCTGTGCTTGATGTTTTGGATGATTTATATTCTGACTCTAGTGTTACCCCTGATTCTCTTCCTCCTGCTCCAGCCAAGCCAGACAGGTATTACAGGGTCCCAGAAACACATTCCCATTTATTCAGGGCCCATACTGCTGATTTGGAAACTATTTCTCAGGGACCTAAAGGTGTTTCAGCTTCCACCTCTAAAAATCCTTTGCCCTCCAACAGGGAAGCTAGGTCATTAGAGAGATGGAGGAAAAAGGTCTACACCTCCACTACTTATTTTATGAGAGCTTTGAATTGCCTTTTTCATATGTTACAATATCAGGATTTCCTGTTACAAGATTTACAGAAAACTTTGGCCTCTCTTGATCCTTTAGACAGGAAGTCTTTGCAGTAAGCTGTACATAACTCTCAGCAAGTAAGCAATCACTTCCTGCAGTGTGGATATGATGCACTGGAAGCTTCATGTAGGGCAGCTATGACAGGGGCAGTCATTCGTAGACATGCATGGTTAAAAGATCAACCTCTACCAGATCATGTAAAGGCAAAACTTCTGGATGCACCTTTGGAAAAGAACAAGCTTTTTGGTGCTAATGCTAAGGATGTGTTAAAGTCCATCGAGGAAAAAGCAAAATCAGTTCAGACGGTGAAAGATTTCCTCCAGGTTCAACCCCCCAAATTCAGTAGGAATTGGCCTTCAAAAAACTGGTCCTTTCCTAATCCTGAAAAATTTCAAAGGGGTAAAAACAGACGTGGCCGAGGAAGAGGTCAATACAGAGGTCCTTACAGGGGACGACAATGGCAACCAGCAAACCAAAGAAGTGACACAGGGGTTTCACCTGCCCCACAGCCACAATCTCAATGACTTTCCTCTACTTCCGCCTACCAAGGAACAAATAGAAGCTCCCTTGGGCGGAAAATTATCTCTGTTTACAGACAATTGGCACAGATTGACAAAGGACAAATGGATTTTGGACATTATAGACCGAGGTTACAGGTTCCATTTTCATACCTTACCAAGAAAACAAGGCATGCCAAACCTACCACAAAACCAGAGGGCAGAGGCTATCAAACAAATCTCTCTGCTGGCTCGGATGAAAGCAATAGAAAGAGTTCCACAACAAGAAGAACGCCAGGGGTTTTACTCAAGACTGTTCCTTGTTCCAAGAAAAGAATCTCAATGGAGACCAATACTGGATTTGTCCACATTAAACACCTTTCTCATAGTACCAAAGTTCAAAATGCTGACTCTACAGCAACTCCTTCCCATGCTGGGCAAGGGGTCTTGGCTGATTACTCTGGACCTCAAGGAGGCATACCTGCATGTCCCTATCAGACACAGCTGCAGAAGATACCTCAGATTTCTTGCAGGGCCAGAGCATTATCAATTCTCAGCATTGCCATTTGGCTTATCTACTGCGCCCAGAGTATTCACAAAATGCCTGGCTTCAGTAATTGCTCATTGCAGGCTCCAGGGGATCCAAATTTACCCGTACCTGGACGACTGCCTCATACAAGCGGACGACAAATTGATGTTGACAAAAAACTTGGACTATGTCATACGATTACTTCAAGCTCTGGGATACACAGTCAACTTCCAAAAGTCAAGACTTCAGCCATCCCAGCAAATAATCTTCTTAGGAGCCAAATTAGACACAGCCTCTCAAATGGCTTACCTAACAGAAGACAAGCAAGAGAAGTTAACTCATTATTTCAAAGGTTTGGCAAAACTTACCCAGATGACTGCAAGGAGTTTCCTACAGGCCCTGGGTTACATGGCATCCTGCATTCTCCTGGTTCCATTAGCAAGGCTACACATGAGAGAGCTTCAATGGTACCTAAAAAGCCTATGGTCTCAGCACAGCAACAACTTAGAGACAACCATACCGCTCATTCCATGCCTGCAAAAGGAATTCCTATGGTGGGCCTCGGTAAGCCAGGCAAACACAGGTATGTCATTCAAAAAACCACAGATAACACAGACCATGACCACAGAAGCCTCAGACCTTGGATGGGGGGTGCACATGGAAGGCAGGTGTATACAAGGACAATGGTCTCCAGAGGAAACACATCTGCATATAAACCAAAAGGAAATGCTGGCAGTAATGCATGCCATCGAGGCCTTTCAACACCAACTTCAGCAAGGCCATTTACTGATACGGACAGACAACACCACTGTGATGTGGTATATAAACAAGCAAGGGGGCACCCATTCTTACCCCCTTTGCAGACTGACAATGCATCTTTGGGGAAAATCACTGAGCCTAAACATTCAGTTACAATCCCAGTTTGTTCCAGGCAAAGACAATGTGCTGGCGGACAGCCTAAGCAGGAATTTCACAGATCCACACGAGTGGAGGTTACATCCGAAGATCTTCACACAGCTCACTTCGACATGGGGCAGGCCAGAAGTAGACCTATTTGCCTCTCACCTCAACCATCATCTACAAAAATTCTGCTCAAGGACATACCATCCACAAGCTTGGAAAATAGATGCTCTCTCATTCAACTGGAACTTCCTAAAAATCTATGCATTCCCACCTCTGCCACTGATGACCTCAGTATTACTAAAGATCAAAGCAGAGAGACCCAAGGGGATCCTAATAGCTCCAGACTGGCCAAGACAACACTGGTATCCACTACTACGGAGCATATGTCGCACCAAGAAGTGGGCCCTTCTCCATTGGCCTCTACTTCTGATTCAACACAATTTCAAAACAGTGCATCCAAACCTTCAGACACTGCAGCTAACAGCCTGGGAGATCCCATGAATAACCTCAACCTATCTCTCTCCAAGGAAGTTCAGCGGATATTAACAGAGGCTCGAAGACCATCCACCAGAAAGGTTTACTTAGCAAAATGGAAGAGATTCAGCATTTGGAATACCAGCAAGGGACATGATGCATCATTACTGAACATCCCACTCATCCTGGAATATTTGGCAGATATGCTAAAGAATGGACTCTCATATTCTTCCATAAAGATACATGCATCAGCTATTTCAGCTAGATATAACACTGATCCACCTGTCTTTTCACATCCTTTGCTAAGGCAATTCCTCAGGGGAATCAAGAACATTAAGCCACCAAGAAAGGCTCCAGTGCCAGCCTGGGACCTCAATTTTGTCCTAGAAAAACTGACTCTACCTCCATTTGAGCCAGCAGCTTCAGTTGACTTGCAATTTCTCTCATGGAAGACAGCTTTCCTGTTGGCAATTACCTCAGCAAGAAGGGTTTCGGAACTACAGGCCCTAACGGCAATACCGCCGTTCATAATTTTCCACAGAGACTTTGCTTAAGGACCAACCCTACTTTTATGCCAAAGGTGGTATCTACGGTTTCTTTAAATCAAGCAATTCATCTGCCTGCTTTCTTCCCCAATCCTGAGAATAAGGGGGAAAGACTGTTATATACCTTGGACATTCACAGACAACTTCGATACTACCTGGACAGAACCAAGACCAGTAGGAAGTCTGAATAACTTTTTGTAGCTTACACCCCTGCAGTCCAAGGAAAAGCAATTTCAAAACAGACTATATCAAAATGGATTGGACATTGCATCAGATTCTGTTATTCCTTTCATGGAAAGACTGTTCCAGTCAATGTCAGACCACATTCCACCAGAGCTACAGCCACCTCTACAGCATTCTTAAGAGGGGTGCCTACTAAGGACATTCTAGAAGCTGCTACATGGAGCTCCGTGCATACATTCTCCAAACACTACAATCTCCCTCTATACTCCAGATCCAGAGCAGGCTTTGCTTCGGCAGTCCTGCAGGGTTTGATTGCCACACCATCTTTTTCCTAGAGCATTCCTCCTCCCCCAGCTAAGCTATGGTATTCTACCCATATGTTATGACTGCAGTTGCATTCTTGAAGGACATAGTACAGTTTTGTACCTACCATAAATGTAGATGTCCGATAGATATGCAACTGCAGTCGGATTTTCCCTCCCTCCATACCCCCTCTATGCCTAGGGTCCACTCCTATCCCTGTTTCTCTTAGCTGGGGATATCTGTTATGGTGTATCTGTTTATTGCTCATTTATTTGTCTGGAATCCTGTTTTTGTCTTCCAATTTGATTACAGCCTTCCTTGGAGGGCACCTGGCATCTGGGGCAAGAAACACTGAAGAAAATGGCGTCGGCTGATGCTTATGTACTCCAGCCGCTCTGACGTCGGAGAGAAATGCGACATCAGCCGACGTCGGACCCAGACTTTGGAATCCGGCTGACCGAGGGCTGCCTGAGGCAGGACAACCCATATGTTATGACTGCAGTTGCATATCTATCGGACATCTACATTTATGGTAGGTACAAAACTGTACTTTGTCCCTTAACCTTGTGCAGGATAAAGTGGGTGAGTATTGAGAATGAATGAATGAATGTCTTAGATAAGATCTAACTAGTTAATTTTAGTACAGTAAGTATAACAGTAGCAGCAGATTCCTGCCCAGCCACTGCTGAAGTAAACATTATGTAATGCACGTGTGTAAGTCTTGTGCCAATACGAGCAGCAGGTTGTTCTCAGATGACAAGCTTATATGTAACATTATAACATTGTAGCATGTCTAACTATATTGAAATGACACAGAGATTTCATTTTCAGTATTTTTGTCAGCCTGTGGGCCATGCTTTGGCAAAAGGGTCCCAGGACCAGTTCTTTTGCCTGGTTAACAGATAAACCTGTCCTTTCTAAACTGACTGGTGACTCTCAATGTTGAATGGAGAGGTTTTTCATCCTTCATGTTGCAGAGCTGGGCGGTATAATGAAGCCAAGACTGTCAGTAATGAGTGAATAACAAACAGACGTCCATACACTTAAGATGCACACCTTAAGTCAAGTCCATTTTTTTTTCAAATATTTTTATTTTTCTTCTTCTTTTGTATTGTATGCATGTTACAAGGTCCAGTCATTATGCAAGAACAGTACAATCATAATTTTTTAGGAAGAATTCAGACATAGTTAGGTACATCATGTATCAAGAGAATTTTCAGTGTTACAGTGGAAATACACTTATAACATCCTATATACACTATGTACAAAACAGTGCTACAGGCAGTCAATTTCTAATTAACATCATGTCACAGTTAACATACTGTTTCAATAAGAGCTCATGAGGGTGAGTGCTTTTGTGCCCTTTTTTAACAATCACAATAATTTGTCCTTCCACATTCAGCTAATCTTTCAAAATATGATCCAGGAGAAGAATCCAATATTTTAGGAAATAGGAACACTTACTTTGCTTATTTGTTATATACGTATGTACTGATATATACCTTACTGCCAGACTTCTGAAACCTTCCCACTATAGATTGGTTCGATGTAGCCAGTTCTGGGTAACATACAATTTCACTAGCGAGAAGAGAGTAATAAGAATGTGTAGGTTAAACTTGGGTAATTTTGAGAGGTAATATGCAAAATTGCAAATTCCCATGATAATTTGGATTTTTGATATCCCATCTTCTCTAGTCTAGCTCTCAATGAGCACCATAATTTATAAGTGCATTCGCAGCTCTAGAAGATGTGGAGTAAATCTGCTATTTGTGAATAACAGCACAAACAGTTTGGAGAGACCGCCAAATACAAATTGTTAACTATTTCTGAGGTGAAGTAAGCCTTGCTGGTTATCATTAATTGAGTATATAAATTAGTTTTTTTAAAGGGATTAATTAAGTCAAGTCCAGCTTTTATTTCATGCATCTTCTGGTAACCATAGGCAATTGGTCAGCAGAAGCCCTTATAAACCAAGATCCACAAAGTACTAGATTATAAAGAGAGCATTTAAATTTTGCATCTGAATTGTTCAAAACACCAAATGTTATAATTGTATGTTTACATTTATTAGCAAAACCTTATAGCATGATTTCTAATATTCACTATTACATAAAAGATACTGGTTAGACATCCAGGAAAGCACAGGTATGTTAAGAATTTACTATAAATGTAGGTGTTTGAGTGCATTCACTTTTGCAGTCATCTTTGAGATAATCCTCCCTGCAAGTAGCCCAGTAATGGTTGGCCCATCTTGAGGAACTCTATCCTCCAACCTTCATCTGATTTTTCCCAGTGCCATGTAAGGATATTAGTGGTACATGAAGGAGTTGGCAGATGCTATTGTATATCTTTTTTGACTTGGCTATGCCAGGAGCTTGATCTCAGCACCCAAAGCAGGTAGAGAAGTGAGAGGGATGGTAATGGATAAAATGGGACCATTCCCAACCCTAAGGCCCCCCCCCATCTTAGTGTGTTCAGGAAAGAAATGAGAGTGAAAGGAGGGAGGGGACATTTACTGTAAAACTGAATGTGCTAGACCGTCTATGTTTATGGTAAGAGCATGGACTGTAGAATGTGCTCAAGCAATTACATTTATGATCATTTCTTAGAGCCACTGTACTTTGGTCATTGCATTAGTTAAATATTGCAGTCTTCTTCTTTGGAAACGCTTATACTGCATAACAGCAGTGGGTGGTTGGCCATACAAATTGATTTATGAGAGCATACTTTGCAAGATGGCAGCAATAATCCATGTACTGGCCTTATTTCCCACATGTTGGTTGTAGTGTTTGGAAACTGTGTGAATTGAAGACGTAGTCCAGGATGGGTGCCATATGAGCAGTGTTTGGTTCTTGGTCCCTAGCTGGATAACTTAGATTATAAAGAATTATTCCAGATAAAAATCACTCTAGCTCTTAAATCTTGGAGACTCTCTCAGAGATGCCCTCCCTGTTGGAAGAATAAAGACACCTTGTTGAAGTTTATTCATTTAAATAGGTGGATGAGTGTTCTTATGGCCTTCAGTGGTCAGCATCTTATTTTGGATTGATTAGGAATTTTTTCAGTTTTGATAAATGTAAAATAGGTCTTCGTGTGCCTTTTTTGGGGGTATACGGAACAGCATTGAGTAAAAGCCTGAAATTTCTTCTGTCTTTAGTTCTCTGTCTCTCTTGCTCTCAGACTGAGAATGTTACTGCAGAGAACTGGGCATCACAGTGCTATTGTTATTTGTTTGTTTCTGTCTTGATGTTTCCAAGTATTGGCATTATTTTTATGGTTCATTTAGCAGAGGGGTAACTACTAGGGTCCCTTGTCACTGATGAGATTCTCCACAATTTTGTCTGTTTAGAAATTGCAAATTTATACATTATTGTAAGATTTTAGCCACGGTGGTATGGCGGTAGCGTTGTTACCTCACAGAAGAGGTTCTCCCATTCGATTCTCATCTTGGCTTGGGAGTGCCTTCTGTGTGGAGTCTGCATGCCCTCCCCGTGGTTGGGTAGTGTTCGAAAGACATGCGTGCGTAAATGGGCGTGCCTTCGTTGAAGGTTGGGCATTGAGCTGGCACCTCAGCGTTTTATAAAAATCTACTGCCAATCCTTAGCGGACCGGAGTTCCGCTGTGGCGACCCCTTACTGGGAAAAGCCAAAAGACAAACAACAACAACATTGTAAGATTTTAGGACCCACTGAATTCTTTTTTTTTTTCTTTATAAATACAGCCAGACTTACTCCTGTCCTCACTGGGAAGGGTGCAGGGTGGGTTGGAGTGAGGCTTTTGGGAGGGGAAGCAGCCAGACTGAGTCATGGTTGTTTGCTGTGAGGATCATAGTCTTGATGAGTCCCAGGTTTCTGTTCTGGTGTAGTTTGCCATTGCTTTCTAAAGCTGGCCTTTTTTTCCCTTGCCAGTTTTTGGGAAGCAAAGGCCAAATCTAATGGGTCATTTCTGCTGGGCTTTAGAGGAATTGAAAAAGCTGTTTGACTGACTGCATAATCTTGCATTTATTCTCCAGTCTCTTAAACCCACCTTCATCTGGTTGCCCAGAGAGGAGGTTCCTACATAACGAGGCATTGAGGACCTCTGCCTTTTCATGATCTAGCAGAGACTGTGCCCTCAGCCAGATATGTCTCTGAAAAACTGACACTGTAAGCTGCTGCCTTGCAAAGATGTATTTGTGTTTTATATCTACATTTATTGCAGTATATAGCAAACTGGGGTTACACATTTAAAGCTTCTCCTACTTCAGACCTTTTCTGAGATCCACTCTGTCTTGACCCTCATCTTCCCCAACAGGGTCTGCTGCTAGGTTAGCATAAGAGTCTGGCATTTTAAAGCTGTAAAAGCCAAGGTAGCCAGATGTGTGTGATGGTCTTCTCTCCCTGTTGTAGAGAATAAGGTTTCTAGATGATGGAGCTGCGAAGGATTCCTTGCTGGAATCCAGGGTCACCACTGCTTCCTAGGTGCAGCGAAAAGCTGGCTTTATACAGGCATTAACAAATGTATCTTCTAGGACATCCATTCCTGGAGAAACAGCAACCCACCTTAGAGGCCTTGGCTCACAGGCTGGCAATGAATACCTCCACCTGGTCTATGCGAACCTCTTCATGAACCAGTGCTGGTAAGTCTCAGCCTTTACCCTCTGAAATCACAGTACAAGCATCAAGTGCAACAACTCCTTGGTGCTTTCAGTCCGGGAGGAAATTCATACAGCCAAATGTCTGGCCAACTACAAATCAGTTACTCCAGAGGCCTTAGCAAAAACTGCTTCCAAAATCAGGGGATGGAAAAAAATCTCTTACTGTGTTTGGAGCCTCTACAACTAGGGAAACTGTTGGCATCCAGTGGACTCTATGCCAATTACGTTTATCAGAGTACTTGTGTTTCTCTGGTAGGCTGCCACAAGTCTTGGCTAATGCCGTAATGCAAAACCAGAATGTACTCTGTTTTGAACTGTAAACTCTAAGAGAGATTTTACATTTCTCCTGTTTGTCCTTTGGTTGAAGCCAGCATAATGCAGACAGACATTTCCTTTGTGCTCTGGGCTTCAGACAAAAAGGCAGCTTTATGAATAATTTATTTTTTGCATTCAGCATGATTTTTACCTTGTCCAAAAACTTCTGAATCAATATCAATTTCAGACTTAAAGAGAATGACTGCAGAAACTACTACAAGATCGGAAAATTTCCCCGTGGTGTACCAACAGGCTGATGATGCTGAACGCCATATAACCATAATGAACTGAGTAGCAAGAAAGATGTGAAGATGGTGTTGGGACAGTGCCCTTTCTTAATGTATAGATTTGCTTTCATGGCAGTGGGAGGGAAGGGAAGACACTTTTGGGGGACGATACTGTTCTGGAGGTTAGGCTGACCATCAGACAACCTGCAGGCAAGGATAATCCTACAGACTGCAACAGTGAGTAGTACAGTGAACAGTTAGCAATGTATCCTTTTGCAGACATTTTGTGATTCCTGTTGACCATGTGAACAAAGCCCTGAGGAGTCAGATTGCACTGGTTGATTATACACTTGTCCAGTTTAACTGTTCATTGCAAGTGGCAGTGTACTGTTAAAATATGGTTTCATACAATAATTCTTCAACTGTAGTATGTTTTCCTTCATGCTGACTCCTTTCCATGTTTGCAAATGTGATGGGTTTGTAGAAACAACTTCTTTGTTTGTAAACTGTTCAGTGCTATTTTTAAAAAGTAATATATAAGCCACTGTCTTGGTGATTCAGGACTCAGATTTTATTTTTCTTTTTGAAGTTCTTTCTGCCATTCATGGTGGTATTTCCATTTGCTTGTTTGATCCTACTAACAGGGAGATGGTGACGTCTGTAGCTCTCTCTCTTTTGCTACTGTTGTGAGTCATTGTCCCACTTTCATTTCTTCCTTTTGACTGAAATGACCATCTACTTAACAGAGTGTTTTACAGGAATGAGCTTCATTCTGTTGCCCTAGGTTTTGTCATTTTACACTTACAGTTTGTGTTAATTAACTAGTCACTTAAGCATCAATTGTTACCACATCACCCTTGAAAAGAGGTCTAATAGGCTTATTTAGTCAATAGTAAGGTACACAGTTTCATTGTCCCATCAGTTTATTCAATACTGATTTCTGTGGTACAGTTTTGCCTGCATTGAATTTGTGTGCATCATTCCAGATACTATTAGAACTTTTCTGCAGCCTAAGTGACCAATTCTTTCTCAATCTTTTTAATAATTATGTAACAAAGTGTTCACAATGCTGAGGAACACAGGTGACTTATTTTCTATTTTTTCTCTGCCTCATACTCACCAGTGTTACTGCATTCTGCCTGCAGTCAATGCTTACTTCTGCTTAGAAGGTTTAAAAGTAAATATATTCCAAAGTTGATATTTGGTTGGGGGATGGGGGGGGGTTTGAATTCAGCCATTTACTGCATTACATTTAGGCATGGCCCTACAGTGCTCTGGAGTAAATGATACCACTGTTCTGCTCTAATTAATTAGACTGCTGACATTCACTGTTATTTTTTTTTTTTTTTGCCAGTAGCTAAGTGCCTAGCTACTGATGCATAGTGTTTGGATAGTATACAACTCTAAAGATTACTGGGGCTGAGTAATATTCCACATCATTTGCTGTAATTTCTGCTTGATAAATTTCCAGGCTTCAGGCTCTGATGGTATGAGTAGCTGTTCTTTGCTGTTCACATGGATGTGTCCTTGCCATGTACAAATTATATATGTCTGCCTAAAATAGAATCAAAATCTATAATGTATCAAACAGTATACGTCTCTGTTTAATTTTCATACTTGGCAAGTCCACAGAAATTGCAGCTAAAGATGGCTCTGTGCATAATGCTTAAGTACTGTTTTTATACGATGGCATGTTTCCAAGCCTAGACTTTTTAAACCTTTGGCTGGAGTGTGAACCAGAATTAGAACAAACTGTATTGTATCCATTCACTCATTGCATTGTCTGCTGCTGTAGTAAAGCTGATAAAAGTATAATGGAGACTGTCAAGTCACATTTCCTTCTAGAATAATGGCTTTTCTCATGCCTTTCAAAACCATCAGGTCCACACTTTCTCCAAACATTGAAGACTACTGTAGCATCTATGGTTCAAACATGCTTTTCTAGTTATGTTTTGCACAGCTTACCTCCTTTCTCCTGTCTTTCTTTTTTGTTCTTCTTTTACACAGCGAGTAAGTAGCATGGATTGATGTTCATCGTGTTTCACTGTTGCAGTCATTACTCTTGGTTATCGTGCTGGCAGGCTACCCACAGTCAGCCTGAATTCCAAAGTCTTGGTCCGGTCGGTTGCTGTCGCCTCTTCCCTGACGTCAGTGTGCCAGGGGTATAAAAGATGCAGCCGACACCATTTTCTTCAGTCTTTCTTGCCGTGCGGTGCCCGAAGCAAAAGCAGTTCGTAAGTGCCGGTCGGCCAACTCCTGAGATTTTCAAAATCGAATTTCATATCCGAAGTCTTCATTAAAGCTAAGTACCCCATTGGGGAAACTTTTTTCTTGCTCCAGACCGATGTCAGAAAAAAGTTAACAATTGTATTTCTTGTGGGAAGCAAATACCTCATAAGGATTTTCATTCTTACTGTATTCCTTGCCTAGGCCCTGATCACGACGTTGCTAGCTGTCGGCTTTGTGCTAGATTTAACCAATGCACTATTAAGCGTCGGTATGATTTTGCCTTTCATTACTTTGGCTGAAGGTTTAATTATATAATGCCGTCGGAACAGCCGATGACTGGAGTTTATAAAAAGCGCTAGGAAAAGGACAGGCATCCGAGGTCCACAACTGATGACGAGGCCCACGCTAGGCCAGTCACCGGTTCGCCGGTTCTCAGTGAGGCACTTTCGCAGCCCCTGACGCCCGCTACCTTAGAGCCACAGGCCGCTTCCGACTCCCATGTGGAGCCGACTAGGCCTCTGAAAACTCAAGGTATTGGACTCTCGGAAACTATTCCCTCAGATGAGTCTGGAGCCGCTGAGCAGGCATCGGCTTCTGAGGGTGTTTTCAGACCTACACAATTATATGTCAAGCCAACCTCATCTCTAAAGACAAAGAAACAAGTACAGCATTCTTCTGGACAGACTTCCATGCCTAAGAAACAGATGCTTAAAATGGCCGAAGACCTAATTACTTTGATCAGGGGTTCCCATCCTCCTCTTGATAAGAGGCCTAGGCAAAAGACAGAATATGACTCTTCTGATCAGGTTTCAATTTCTTCTGACTCCTCTTCTGACCAGGGATACTCTTTTCCTCCCTATGAGGATTCTGATGCTGAAGAATCCATTCCTTCAGCCTCTTCTCCTGAGGATTATTCTTTTGGGGAAACCCTGCATACCATGAGGGAGCATTTTCACTGGGAGAGCCAAGATTACTCAGAATCTAAGAAAAGGCTCAGAGACTTTTTTTGCTACCTCAGCACAGACCTCTTGCTATTCCACCTGTTCTAGACATTGTAGATGATGTATTTTCAGAGTCCGGCCTGTCTTCTGACTCTTTATCCCCTGCACCTGCTAAGCCAGAAAGATACTACAGGGTTCCAGACTGTCATAAATTTCTATATAAAAACCCTGCTGCTGACCCCAAAACCATATCTCAGGGTCCCAAAGGCGTCAAGGCTTCCACTGCAAAAAAACCCTGTCCCCTCTGTTAGGGATTCTAGGGCACTGGACAGATGGGGGAAAAAAGTTTACACTTCTGCTACCTCGGCTGTAAGGGCTTTAAATTGTCAGTTTTGTATGCTTAAATATCATCAATACTTAATGTCACTGCTTAAACAGAAAATGTTGACAAATTCTGAATGTTCTGATAACAAGGAAATGCAGTATTTATTGCATGCAGCTGAACAAGTGGGAAAGCATACTTTGCAATGTGGTTTTGATTCAGTGGTGGCCTCTTGCAGGGCCGTTGTTACAGGTTCTGTCATTAGAAGGCATGCTTGGTTAAAGGAACAGAATCTGCCCGATCATGTTAAAGCAAAATTATTGGATGCTCCATTACTTTGTTTGGTGTTAAGGCAGAAGAGGTGTTTAAGAAAATGGGGGATAAAGCGAAATCCTTGCAGACAGTTAAGGATTTTCCTACAGGTACAACCACCCAGATTTGGCAGGAACTGGCCTACAAAGAATTGGTCCTTTCCAGTGTCAGGCCACAAAGAGGCAGATACAGATGCCCCAGAGGCAGGTCCCAGTCCCAAGGCTCATACAGGCATAGCCGGCCTTAGGCACAGGCCAACTAGGCGGCTGCCTAGGGCGCTGCACTAGCAGGGGCACTTTTCCGGTATTTATTTGGTGTATTTAGATCAGGATGGGGCACTGGGTGGTGTGGGGGGCGTGCTGTAGAGCCATTTTGCCTAGGGCATCAGTTGACCTAAGGCCGCTCCTGCATACAGGCCTAAACAATGGGGTGCTTCTACCTCCAAAAGCAGAGAAGACAAATCACAGCCATACAGGAAACAGTCCCAATGACTTTTCTCTGCCAGAACCAAGCACTATTCTTTTGGCAGCCCCCTTAGGGGGAAAACTAGCACTTTTTTCACCAAATTGGCACATGATTACCCAGGACAAATGGGTCTTGAACATAGTGTCTCAGGGCTATAGGTTCCACTTTCACACCCTGCCAAGGGCAAAAGGTATGCCAGACCTGCCACACAGTCAATGGGCAGAGGCACAAAAACAAGTTTCATCCCACATGGACATGAGGGCCATTCAGCAAGTACCACAACAAGAGCATTGACAAGGATTTTACTCGAGACTTTTCTTGGTGACCAGAAAGGACAAAGCCTGGAGACCAATACTGAACCTGTCTATTCTAAACACATTTCTGGACGTTCCAAAATTCAAAATGTTGACTCTGCAGCAGCTACTGCCTATGCTGGGCAAGAAGGCTTGGCTCTTAACTTTGGACCTAAAAGAGGCATACCTGCATGTCCCAATCAGACAATCTTGCAGAAGATACCTCAGATTCATAGCTGGCTCAATGCACTACCAATTCTCTGCATTGCCCTTTGGCTTATCTACTGCGCCCAGGGTCTTCACAAAATGCCTGGCACCAGTAATTGCATTTTGCAGACAAGGAATTCAAATATATCCTTACTTGAACGGCTGCCTTATTCAATCAGAGAACAAAGACATTCTACTAAATCATCTGGCATATGTAAAAGGATTACTAATTTGCCTAGGGTACACAGTAAACGAAAATAAATCAAAACTAGTACCCTCTCAAGAAATAATATTCCTGGGTGCAAGCTTAAGTACAACTGCCCAGATGGCTTATCTCACGCCAGACAAACAAAGGCAACTGACTTCTTACTTCAAAATGTTGGCAACAAAGACCCAGTTATCTGCAAGAAAAATTCTGCAGGCTTTGGGCTTCATGGCATCCTGCATTCTGCTAATTCCATATGCCAGACTGTATATGAGGAAACTACAATGGTATCTAAAAAGTGTTTGGACTCAACATTGCCACAGCCTGGAAACATTAATTACCCTCATTCTCTGCCTGCAACAGGAGTTTCGATGGTGGGCACAGGCCTGTCACCACAACAAGGGACAGCCATTCACTTTACCCACAGCCAGGCAGACACTAACAACGGATGCATCAGATTATGCCTGGGGGGCCCACATGGCAGGAAAATGTTTTCAAGGCACATGGCCCGCAAGTCAGATGCATCTTC
Source organism: Protopterus annectens (assembly GCF_019279795.1). NCBI lineage: Eukaryota > Metazoa > Chordata > Ceratodontiformes > Protopteridae > Protopterus > Protopterus annectens. The sequence continues at coordinate 61,047,260 of NC_056731.1, forward strand.
ATATCAATCAAAAAGAGATGCTAGCTGTTCAGAATGCCCTGACAGCTTTCAAGGATCTACTTCATCCTGGACAACTACTGATAAAGACAGACAATACTACAGTCATGTGGTACATAAACAAGCAGGGAGGCACACATTCCTACTCCCTCTGCAGACAAGCCATGACTTTGTGGGACACAGCATTGACTTATCAAGTTCACCTGCAAGCACAATTCCTGCCAGGAAAAATAAATACTCTGGCAGACGAACTAAGCAGAAACTTCATTGATCCCCACGAGTGGAAACTGGATCCACAAGTTTTCAGCATGATAACAAGGAAATGGGGATGCCCAGACATAGATCTATTTGCCTCCCCTCACAACTGCCAACTACAGAGATTCTGCACAAGGATTTATCACAAGCAAGCATTTAAAGTGGATGCCCTATCCTTCAGCTGGAAAAACCTAACAGTATATGCCTTTCCTCCACTGCCTCTCCTCCCCAAGGTACTCCTAAAGGTCAGACAAGAGAAGCCAAAAATGATACTGTTTGCCCCAGACTGGCCACGCCAGCACTGGTACCCAATCCTAAAGAGCTTGTCTCAAGGTCCAGCCTGGACATTGCCTTAAACTTCTCACTTACTGACCCAACAAAACAATCAGCTCCTGCACAGCCAACTCAGGACCTTAAATCTGGCAGCATGGCGGATAATGTAGCCAATCAGAACACTCCTCTCTCCAAAGCTGTAATGGATGTTATCTTGGAGGCCAGGAGGACTAGTACCAGAAAATCTTATGCAGAAAAATGGAAGAGATTCTGTGCTTGGAACCAGGAACAAGGAATTGACATGTTTGTACCAAATATTCCTCAGATTTTACAATACTTAACTGAGATGCTGGACAAAGGCCTATCCTTTTCATCACTTAAGATTCATGCCTCTGCCATTTCAGCCCATTACAATACAGAACCAGCTATCTTTTCTCATCCTTTAATAAGGCAGTACCTCAGAGGGGCCAAAAACATAAGACCTCAAAGGAGAGCACCAGTACCTGCATGGGACCTCAATTATGTCTTGGAAAAACTCACACTGCCTCCTTTTGAGCCAGCCTCAACAGCTGATATAAAATTCTTATCCTGGAAAACAGCTCTGCTCCTAGCAATGACCTCTGCAAGACAAGTCTCAGAGTTACAGGCACTCATGGCTGTGGAACCTTTTATCATTTTCCATCAAGACAAGGTTTCTCTGAGGACGAACCCTACATTTATCCCTAAGGAGGTGTCCAGTGTGGCCCTTAATCAAACCATTCACTTGCCTACCTTTTATCCAAACCCACAGAACAAGGGGGAGAGACTTCTGCATTCTTTGGACATACACAGACAGCTACGCTTCTACTTGGACAGAGCTAAAGCTTTCAGAAAGACTGAGCAACTTTTAGTGGCATATGCTGCAGGATCACAAGGAAAGGCTATCTCAAAACAGACTATTTCAAAATGGATAGGCCATTGCATTCGTTTCTGCTACTCACAGCATGGCAAATCAGTGCCTAAGGGCATTAGGCCACATACTACCAGAGCAGTAGCCACTTCAGCAGCCTTCCTCAGAGGAGTACCAACCAAAGACATCTTAGAATGCTGCAACTTGGAGTTCAGTGCACACTTTTACAAAGCACTACCACTTACCTCTCTACTCCAAATCCAGAGCAGGCTTTGCCACTGCAGTTCTGCAGGGCCTCATAGCCTCTCCTAATCCTATTTAGCCCATCCTCAGCTTTGGGATTCAACCCAAGAGTAATGACTGCAACAGTGAAACACGATGAACATAGTACAGTTGTGTACCTACCATAAATGTAGATGTTTGAGTGTATTCACTTTTGCAGTCCAGGTTACCCTCCCACCATCCCCCTTTCATTTGCTGGGTTTTATCTGTACTTCTCTATGCTATGCAACCTATGTGGTGTATTTACTTGTAGATGAAGGAAATGTTTACTTTAGTGCATGCATGTTTATTGGCATAATCTATTTAGCCTACCCTTTTGGGGGCACCTGACATCTGGGGCAAGAAAAACTAAAGAAAATGGCGTCGGCTGCATCTTTTATACCCCTGGTGCACTTACGTCAGGGAAGAGGGGACAGCAACCGACGCTGGACCAAGACTTTGGAATTCAGGATGACTGCGGGTAGCCTGCCAGCAGGATAACCCAAGAGTAATGACTGCAACAGTGAATACACTCGAACATCTACATTTATGGTAGGTACACAACTGTACTTTCCACCCTAGTGTTTTTTTCCTTTCCTCTACATGGAAGCATATTCATTGTCTGTGTTATGTTCACTGCTTGACAAAGAGCTTTGGCAAAAAGGGGTTAGCCATGCCTTCCTTAATTAGGAAGTGTGTTTGTTATTCTTCCCTCTTGTGTTTCCAGTTATCTATTTTCAGTATGTCTGTACATGGAAGGCTTTCTGGTGTTCACCTTTCCATTTTGCCAGCCTCTGCATCATCTGGATTTGAATCAGAACTTTTCTTGTATTTACATACAACCCAGAATTTTCTGCAAATCTCATGCAATTCCATCTTAGAGGATTTAGCTTATAGGTCCACATGCCTTCAAACATTGTGTCTGAGGTTACATCACTGAGTGTTCATCTGTGATATCAAATTATAGACCCTCTATTCAACAAAATTCCAGTGTATCTACTATTGTAAGAGAGTTCCTTTGGTGGACAGAGCCTTATAGTTTACGCCAGGTCTAGCCAATTGTTGCTGTGGTTACAGCACATATTCTAATGGTGGGTAACTTGTATTATATATAGGGTCTATATGAGCAGCCTTTAAAATTTCAGGGACTGTAGACTTATCAGGATCTTGTTCTGAGTGTCATTTAAAAGCAGATAAGAGATGGAGGTCTAATTCTGAAAATATTCATGATGCTTTGCTTTTTTTAGACACCCTCCTGATTATCACAGACAATACAGCTGTGATGTTGTACAACAATAAACACAGAAGGGGTCAACAAATCAACCTTGTACAGAGATGCGCCAAACCTCTGTGGGACTGGGCATTGGATCAGAGTTTTCCTTCCAGAATTGCAGAGTCTAAAGTTGCTCTCTTTCATAAATCTACAAAAAGTACTGCTGAATGCCAAACCAGACATGTTAGACCTACTCTTCTTAATTGAATGTCAGTGGTGTTACATTTTACTTCAAATGGTGTTTTGGCATCCTGTTCCCCTACTTGTTCTTATAAGTCTGCTTTCGTGACTGCCAAAACAACTTCACCCAAGCTTAAAATCAGTAAACCTGTGTGTCTTGGGTATTTGTAGCCAGTCTCAAATAATGCAGTAATGCCTTATTTTCCTTCAGAAGTCATTGACATTTTTGTGGGAGACTTGGAGGGCCTTTACTACGAATGTCTTACCCTAATGGAAAAGGTTTTCTTATTGGGCAGCTGTTCAGTTAGTAAATCCAAAAATAAAAAAAAAGCCTAATTCTGTTTTTGTTGTATTTTCTGAATCATTTGTGTACAGGAAGTCAATCGTATTCATCTGTTGAAGTACACCTTTTAGTGGTCTCAGCATAAATGAGTAGTGCTTTACAGAGGAAAAAAAAAGCCTTCTTACCGCATTTTTTGAGCAACCAGTATTAGCTGACTTAAAGTCCTTTTCCTTGAAAACTCAGTACTTGCAAAAAAGTAATTCAAGCAAGAATGAGAACAGAATAACTTGCAAAAAAGTAATTTGAGCCAGAAAGATAGCAGAATTATAAGTTTGGCTGTTTTTTTTTGCACAGTATTTAATTTAAAGTTTATGTTGAGGATGGTGTATTCTTCATGCTTAGGGTAATTTCCACTGTCTGAGCAAGCTGATTTGGTTTTTACTATTACTTTGCATCAGAGATGCAAAGGAGAAAGATTGTTGATTAAGCTGGATGGCTGTAGGTAATTCATAAGGTCCAAAAACGTCAGGAAAAGTCAAGCCGCTCCTTTTTGTTGTTTTTCTGTTTGAAGACATCTTTAAGCATATGTTGGACTTATTTGTATAGCATGCAGGATCTATCTTATGCTTACTTTACTGGAGTCTACAGTCAAGATAAATCTTAAGTTGTAACTTTGATATCTGTTTACATATGTATTTCACAAAGCAGTAGAATCAGAGATGACAGTTCTAGAAAGGAATCATTTCCATTAGGAATCTTTTCATGATGGGTCACTCTAGTACTACCCAGATTTCTTTGTTTAAATCAGGAAGAACCCACTCCTCTGTTTTTGTGTGATTTTATTTTGGAGTTCTGTCTAATTTTGTTCCTTTTAAACACTACAAGAGATTAACAGGCCATTGAGGAAAAGAGAAGTAAAGCCTTAAATGCTTTGCATAGTTTTTTTTTTTTTTTTGGGGGGGGGCATTAGATAAGAAAGGGCAATATGACTGATGGGTGAGGTTAAAAAGGTCAAATAACTTAAATAACCTGTTTAAGTTCTTCATAAATGGCCTGAGAAAGTAAAGGTGATGATGATGATGATGATGATGAAGGGGTGTAAAAATGTTTACAGTTTTCCAGTGTTAGTATACCTGAAGAGGTTTTCGTTACAGCAGTAAATTGGAGCTCATCAAAAGAGGAAGAAAGCAATTTATCTTTTAATTAGTGATTCAAGTTTTTTTTTTTTTTTTACCAGTGAAGGTGCTTGTTAAACAGGGAAAGATTCTTGTTTAAAGGACAACTGCATTTTGGAACTCAAAACAATGTGTTCTTTTCATTGTGTCTTTGTTTTATGAACTAGCTTAATACATCAGCATCACTGAAGGTGGTGCTTATAACATTTTAATTTATTTTTCCACAAAAATGGCAGACACAGGCCTGCCATATTAATGCCATCTTGTCTTAGTGCTAGATTCTACATGCTAGAAAATCCATTGCATTGATCTGTTTCTTTCTTGTAAAATTACTTTATTATACACCATTCTTAGCTATTGGTTTCATTCTGATGTGATCTGCCATATACAGCCTGGGAAGAAATGATCAACAACCTTGGATGCCTTGCTAGGGATGGCTTGCATCTCTTCTCATAACATCCACATAATGGACAGGGCCTTTTCCTCCCTGACAGTGCCTTTTTTAGCAAAAATAAGTGTGACCTCTCTTGTATGGGCCACTGGTTAAGGAGTCTCAGTCCTCACCACAGACATGGATGGAGGACATTCACATGGAACAAAGATGGTTACACACAGTATTTCCATATGCAGCTCTCTGCACCAAGCACAGCTTCCCTTAAGAGCACACAGGAAACACACACAGTCCTGTGGGCTGGGTTTCCCTCACTCTCTCTCTCCCTGCAGGCCCCAAATAAGACTCCCCACTGACACAGCTGTAGAGTTCTCAGCTGAGTGTTCCATGCCAAGTGCTCCACCACCCCTCTGTGTCCCTGCTCCAAGTGGCTGATACACACGGTCTTTGAGATTTGATTTTCACTAGCGCACACACACACACACACGCACACACACACACACACACACACACACACACACACACACGTGCACACACATACGAACACACACCTAAGAAAGGCTGGAACAGATTTACCAGCTATGCCCCTTCTGCCCAGACTATAAGGTAGATACTGCCACCATAACACTCCAAAGCGAGGTAGTCTAAGGCTCTTACCAGGGTACCCAATTATAGTGAGTAAAATGAATACTGATACAAAATGGTTGCGTTTGACCAATGCAGCTAGGCTTTCAGGAGCAGCCACTGTGTCACCAAATAAGTATAAGTACTCTCAAAGGTTAAAATATTCTCTAAAAGACCAGCCACAATGAATAGTTTAAATATATTTAATAATAAATAATAAAATAACTTGAAAATACTAAATATCTATTTACAGTAAACACCAGAGTTTTAGTCACAGGAAATATTAAAAATAACACAGATGAAAAAATTCACACAGATACAGAAAAACAATATTAAACTAATCTCACTATATTTTCCTGACTGATCTAAAGTTTCCTACTAACTTAATAAAGTAAGGCAAGATGAAGTAGGTGAGTGGTCTTGTCAGTTCCAAAACAGAGTGCCCTAAGACTTCTGTCTCATATATTACTAAAACATAATTTTAGTGCTGGATTACAGAATGACATCACATACATTTGTTCACCTGATGTCTGGCTCCCACACTACCCTCTTTATTAGAAAACCAAAAAAAAGAAACCAAACTTATAAAACAAAAGAGATGAAACTCCAACAAATCATGCCAGTCACTGAAAGGTATATTTAATCCGTTAGCGCTTTCATGCATAAACAATCAATGCACTTCTTCAGACGGTCTTTGTAAAAAACATTATACATATATACCCACACCCAACAATACATTGTCAATTAACTAATTAGACAGTGAAATATTTAAAGAACTATCAACCTTAAAAAAAATGTATATGTATATATTCTCAAATATTAAAATGGAAAATACAATCTTTTAAAATGAACATTAAACCAAATATTGTTACTTTTATATTAACTTAAAATAATATATTTTAAATAATCCATCTATCGTTCTAAAGCTCTCAATTTCAGCAAACATTTCACAGAACACATTTCATTTATACCAGGGTAAACATAAGCTTCGGTTTTAAATTGCCACAGCAGCTCTTGCTCTTCAAGTTTGAGGTGCCATGCACCACCTCTAGGATTTGAATACACTTTTTGTACTATATTAAACCAAAAGCTATGATCAGGAAATTCAATAATATACTTAGCCAACGCATTTGTAGTTATACCTTTAGAAATGGCATATATATGTTCATATATGCGTTGTTTCAGTTGACGTTCTGTTGTCCCTAGGTAGAAAACAGAACAAATTTTACAGAAAGCTAAGTATACTACTCCAGAAGTTTCACAATTATATTTGTCTTTACAATAATATTTTTGACCTTTGATTTCAAAGGTTGATCCTGTCCTTATATACTTACAGTATTTACACCGGCCACATTTAAACATGCCTTTATTTGGCCTGTAAGTAATATTTACTGATTCAAGTAAATTTTTAAGTGACGGTCCCTTCTTATAAACAATAACAGGCCGAGACCCTAAGATTGATTCAGAATTTCTATTATTAGAGATTAAAGCCCAGTTGTTGAACAATATTTTCCTAACATCAGATGTCAAATTGTTAAACTGGGTTAAAAAACTGACATTATAATTAGTTAAAGGTTTATCAACTGATACTGTTGTAACATCAACTTAATTTTCTTCATCTATCAAGGAATTAATCACTTCGAACCCAGCTACCAATAAAGGACCCAAATGTCCTGTTTGTCTTTTTATAGTCACCTCAGTAATAACTGAATGAATAAGTTTTTTAGGATACCCTCTATTTATAAACATTTTAAGCAATCTATTACATTCCTCAGAAAAAAGGTCATCTGTACTGCACATACATGATGCACATACCACTTGCCCTTTAATAACACCTTTCTTTTGAAAAAATGGATGAAAACTACTGAAGTGCAAAAAAGAATTGCTATAAAATGGCTTCCTATATATGCCAGTAGTAAACCTATTGTTCACAACGTCTTTGTCAATAAAAATATCCAAAAAGTTAATAGTTGACTTTGCATATGAAAATGTGAATTTTAAAAAGGAAGAAAAAGAACACATTACATCCACCAAATTTTTGGCTTCACTTTCGGTACCCTTTATTACCATAAAAATATCATCTTGGTAGCGGGTATACCAGATGACCATCTTTTTATAGAGATCATGCTGAAATAAAAAGTTGTGCTCCCAAAAGGCCATTACACTGTTAGCAAAGCTCCCACCACATGGGGAGCCCATTGCTACACCATTTTTTGCAAGTATATTTGCTTTTTGAACATAAAGAAATTATTATTTAGAACAATCTCTAATAAACTAATAATCAGGTCTATGTCATTACCTGTTAAGCGTTTACTAATTAGAAAATCTCTGACCCATTCTAAGCCCAAAGTTTGAGGTATTGATGTATAAAGATCTTTAACATCTGCAGTTAAAAATCTTAAATCAGGATCAAATTCAATATTATTAAGATGTTTAAGCACGTGCCAAGAATCACGGCATATTTGCTGTTCACTTATCAGTGCATCTTTTAATCTGTTGTCCACCCATTTGGCACATGCATATGTAATAGACTGTCTACCGTCAATGATAGGCCTAAAGGGGGGGTTACTCATGTCCTTATGTAATTTCGGTATGCCAAAAATCACAGGCAATAAAGGCGATGGCATAGTTAAGTAATGATAGGTCTCCAGGGAAATACTACCTTCTATAAACATATCACTTAGTCTATCTTTAATTTTCTGGAAGGATTGATTTAACTCATTGATGGACACTTCAATATAATCATCAGATTCCAACATTTGAAACATTCTTTGATCATAATCATCATTACTCATCAGAATAGCACCCCCACCTTTATCAGGTTTCATAACACGTATACCAGAAGATTTAACTAGTGTTATGAAATCCCTTTCTTCTTCATTCTGTCTAAATTTAACCATTTCATCCTTATATAGTGCCCTAATATGCATATCGGTAATTTTTTCAAAAAGTGTTATATTAACATCTAAGGGCGGGTTATATAAACTGGAAACATATTCAGAACGAAAAACAGTAGAACAATTATTGAACATGTTCTGAAAATTTAGTTTGCGTGTGTATAATCTCAAATCACAGAGTACCCTAGCCAAATCCAGTTTGGGTCTTGGCACAAAGTTAAAACCTTTTGCTAAAAAGTCAACAAAATCTTGAGATGGTTCAAAGGAAGAAGAAAAGTTATATAAATTGAAATCACCAGATGTAGAAGGAAAAATATTCATAGCGAAAAGGTAAATGGTTTAAATCTACCTCTTGCGCTTGTAGTATTTCCGTTTGGATTGAGGACATTTGTTCCAATTCGAATTCTTCTTCGCTACATTCGCATAAGTGGTTTGAAAACCCTGCTGGTTATCTGGGGTTTCAGTCTGTCTATCATTGACTTGGTTTATGCGTTGGTTTTTGTTGTAGATCCTTTCACTATGCCTAACCTCCTCACCGCCGTGAGGAGGTGTAGAATCGACTGAAGGTGAAACCACGTCATCATATTGTTCAGTAGAACTTCTGTTGTTATTGGTAACAGTGATCCTTGTGTTACAATTGGTCGGTGGATCCGGATAGGCAGTACCTTGCGCATAAGCTGCCTTATCTCTATTAATTTTAAACTTCTTTGTGTCAATGATCTCGGTTAACAATATGTCTATACTGGAGAAAATTCTCCTGTAGTCCTATTCATAACGCAAAAAATCTGGATCAGTGTGGATGTCTTTATCTAGGGTATCTAGTTGTTGTTTCAAATCGTCAATTTGATTATTGTATTCACTAATAAGTAGCTCAAGGAAATCCAGCCCTTGTTTGTTGAACAGCTGGATCAATTTGTGGTACATATCAGAATCTTTTTGTACGCCGGAAGGATATTTCCATTGGCGCAAACCTTTGGGAACTATCCTCAATTTAATACATTCTTGAAAATAAAGTATCTCAAGTTGTAATTTTTTGTATTTTAGCAAGTCCGCGTCAAAAACTTTAAGTTTTTCAGCTATGTTGTTAACATTAGGACGAGCTACGTCCTGAAGCTGGTCCGTTTGATTTGAACTGTTTGAAAAAAAATTTTAAAGGCATGTTTAAAAATTCACTCAACCCGGCTATTCGATTATCTAGATTCCGTGAATTAACTTGGTTATTGTTCAGAACGTTGCTACTGTCCAGCCCAATGGAAGTTAGGTTTAGTGGATTAATGTCAGGTACATTGTTAGAACCAAGGTTATCAGAATTATCATTATGAGAATGTCCGGAATGGTTGTTACAATAGCCAGGTACAGGACGATGAACTGCTCCTGTGCGTGGTCGAACGACCCCACTAGTATTATTAGTGTTCTGGCTCGAAACCTGTTGAGCCAAGTTGTCAACCCTACGGGTTAACTGCTGAATGAGAGCTGTAAGGTTCCCGATAGCTTCCATCTCCTGGCTGGAAGCACCAGAGGATCCAAGTGCCCTCTTTATTAGAAACTGAACCAAAATGTTGCACATATGTGTCATAATATACCCACACACAGCTTTGCTAAGATATGTTACAGCATCTGGAAGCTATAAAACCATTTCAAAAACTTCCACCCTTCCAGTGTAGCAGTTAGTTCACCCCTAAGGACAACAAAGTAAGATTCCTAGTCCTGGTTTTCACATACATTTTGTGTCTGGCTGCAATCAGAACTGTAAGATACAAGTTAGGTGGACTAATATTAACCTCTTCTCTTCCAGTATCCTCTGTTGCAATGTATTAATTTCAACAGTTACACCTGTATGTCAGACTATATTGTATTTCTTTTCTGTCCAGCAGGCCCCACTGTTGTTACATTTTTAACACAAGCTGCTTTACAAATACATTTTCAATGCAAGCACCAAATCATGTAATCCTTTACAAAACTCCAGCTAGCTATGCTGAGATATGTTACACATGCTCAGCCCTACTCTCTCTGGCAAGCTGGCACTACCTCACATCATTGCAGTAAGTTTCTTCAAATTATCTACATAGAAAATCAAAATAAAAAATATGGAGCGGTAGTACTGCTCAGTGCTAGAAGCCTAAGTAAAAAGTTGTTCTCCTATTGTTCTTATAGGCATTCTTAACTCTTGAAATTGTAGATATCTGCATAGTCACTGAAACTTTGTTTCAGAACAGTGGTAGTACCCCCATGGTGCAGGATTTCAATGCCCACCACTCTTTCAGACACGGCATAGAAAATTAAAGTGTTATTGGAAAGGTTGTGTCTGTATTCCTAAGAACACATTTTACCTCCAGGCGCTTAAACCAGGTTAGTGTCTTTGAACGTCTATGTATCCTTTTCATGGTAGATAAAAGTTATACCATATCACAGCAAACTACCATATCCCCTCCATGTCATCTGCAGCTCATGATTCATATCTGAACAAATTCACATCCTTCCTGTTGAACCCAGCACTGTTCTCTTGGAAGGCTTCAACTGTCCCACCATTAACTGTGAAATTTACACCACCTCAAATAAATATGCGTGATTCCTAGACTTCATTATTCTAGTTGCCTAGGCCAGTGTTTTTCAACTGCTAGTCCACTGATCAGGTCCAATCTGACAGAAATTTCCTGCCGGTCCATGAAACAGGAGACTTCCTTTTAAAAGTCTTTTGTTTTTTTAAGGGCATTCTGCTTTAAGAAGAATGCCCTCTGCATTTGGTCACACACCACCTGTCTCGTCTGTGCGACCACCTGTTTGTCTTTGCCTTCCCTGCACATAAATTCCAGAAGATGTTTTAAATGCGGACCACGAACAGACAAGTGAGAGGTAGGTGTGTGTGTGTGTGTGTGTGTGTAAGAAGAGGGACAGAGGTGTCTTTCTTCTATATAGATTTTTGCCTCATATTTTTAGTCTGTTCCTAATAAAATTATAAAATTTGCGTGTTTTTTTTTATTATTGTGGCAAATCCATGAGGACCGAATTGACTAAATAATGATAGGTATTTGAGTTTCAGACTTCATATCCTTCAGAGAATTCGGGATAACAATACCTTTTATTATAGTAACTTTATAAGTTTGTGAGAGCAATATTTAAAGTTTGTCCCTATTTTGGGGGCTTTGTCACGCCATTATTTTTGGCTTTGCTGAGATTTTTTGTGCTAAGAGTTTGTGAGGTGTGTTTTGTGTGTGTGTAAGACTGTTGGAGGTGCGTGTGTGCATGCGCAAGAGAGAGGTGGGTATGTGTATATGCGTGTGTGTGTGTACATGCAAGAGAGAGGTGGTTTTGTGTGTGTGTGTGTGTGTGTGTGTGTGTGTGTGTGTGTGTGTGTGCGCGCGCACATGCAAGAGAGGTGTGGTGTATGTATGTGTGTGTTTGTGTGTGTGTGTGTAAGAGAGGAAGGTAGGTGTGTGTGTATAATAAGAAGGGAGGGAGGTAGGTGCATATCTCTCAACTGTCCCTGATTTTGGTGGAGATTTTAGCTCTGGCCTTCTTAATCCCACCTAAAAGTGGTGACTTTTGGAGAAAAGGTGATGAATTGCACTTAATAAATAACGACAATAATTAGAGTTATAGACGTTTTACTTTATAAAAATGCATATTCACTCATGTTCTGTTATTTTGTCAATGTCACAATTCGGCACAAGACAAACTAGTAAGAAACACACACTCCCTTGCCAGCAGAGACTCCGACAATGCTCTGAGTAAGACTTCAGATAAACCACTTTAAAAGCACTTGTAGTTTCCAAAAACAGTTTCCAGCACTAAAAAGGAGACGTAAAATCTAGAGCTTTCGCCTTTAATCATAAAAAACTTCATCTGAATCCATCTTATACAATACAAACATTTTCGTTTAAGTTCCCTTTTAAATACACACATAACAGCTAAAGCCCAAGAATCAACTAATTAACATGCACATTGGTATTTCATTCTTAAACCCAATTATAGTATAATTCATAAAATCTAATGTAAAAAATTGTCATTTACAAAGCTCCGGAACCCAAACCCAAATTTTAAATAATAGGTTAAGAACTATGTTAAGAACTAAATAAATAAGTTAGAAACTATTTTAAGAACTACATAAAAAATAAGTTGATGTATGTTGAGCTATATAATTAGAAACACTGGGAATAAGTTAGAAAATACATTAAGAGCTACATAAAGAAAAACGGTTATTTAAAAGCAGCACATACTATAACACTCATCTATTTAATCACTTTAGTTTTAAAATACAACTAATGGAAACTTGGTAATTTAGTCCTGGCCATGCACTGGCATTCAAAAATAACTGCCAGTATAGTTCTTGATTTTCTAATATCATTGGCCACGAAACCGCCCTGTTCATTCACATTCACTTTCTTCAAAACTATACATTTAAAATAATATTAAGGGTAATCAAGAAAATGCTTCTCCAAAACATTTAACTCCCTCTTTCTCTTAATGTCTTTTACATTCTCATAAACTACTGCATTTCTTTGACAATCATATCAACCTTTACTTCAAAATTAATGTTATTAACTCTGAACATTTCATTTTTATCAATGTCTCAAGTTAATAATACTAATGTATGAAAAGTGTCCTGATGATGTTCTTCGTGTTTCACTGTTGCAGTCATAACTGTAGGGTGTTCCTGCCGGCAGGCAGCCCGAGGTCGGCCAGAATTCCAAAGTCTGGGTCCGGCGTCGGCTGTACCAGCAAGTACCCTGACGTCAGAACGCAGAGGTATAAAGCTGACAGCTGACGCCATCTTCCCCAGTCTTTCTTGCCATGCTGTGGAAAGCAGCTCGCAAGTTTTTGGTTGGCGGATTCCTGAACAACGCTTTTTGCTTGTCGTCGGTCCGAAGTCTTCTTCTTCTCTTCTCAAGCTAAGTACCCCGCTGGGGAAACTTTTTTCTTGCTCCTCCGATGTCAGAAAAAGTTAATAATTGTATATCGTGTGGGAAACAAATACCTCATAAAGATTTCTACCCTTACTGTCTTCCTTGCTTGGGCCCTGACCACGACGTTTCTTGTTGTCAGTTTTGCGCCAGGTTTAACTCTCGTACTATTAAGCGTCGGTACGATTGGGCCTTGAATTATTTTGGTAGACGGTTTAATTACAAAATGTCTTCAGATACTTTGCCGGCATCCGGAATTCATAAAAGACGCAAGGACAAGGATAGGCCTCCGAGGTCCAAACAGGATAGCGTGCAGCCGGAGCCAGCTTCAGGTTCGGCAGTCGTCAGTGAGGCGCTTTTGCAGCCCCTGTCGTCAGCCCCTTCGGAACCGATGGCCGACATGGACTCCCATGGGGAGCCATGTAGGCCCAGTATTCTTACTGCTGCAGGACCTTCGGACTTTGCTCCTTCAGATGGGTCCGGAACCGCTGTGCAGGTACCGGCTTCTGAAGGGGTTTTCAGGCCTTCTCATATCACTATTACTACAAAGACAAAGGCAAAGTCAAAGACTCCAGTAAAGCCAAGGGTTTCTACTCAAGCTTCTTCGGATACAGCTCCCAAGACACAGAAGCAATTATTAAGGATGGCTGAAGATTTGCTTACTATGATGAGGGGTTCTCACCCCCCCCTGGAAAAAAGGCCTAGACAGGATTCTCCTTATGATTCCTCTGATCAGGCTTCTATTTCTTCAGTCTCTTCCTCTGGACAGGATTATTCCTTCCCTCCTTATGAGGATTCTGATGCAGAGGACTCCATTCCCTCTGCTTCTCCCCCTGAGGATTTTTCCTTTGGGGAAACTTTGCATGAAATGAGAGAGCATTTCCATTGGGAAGGTCAGGAATACTCTGCTTCCAAGAAGAGGCTTAGGGATTTCCTTCTTCTCCCACAACACAGACCTTTGGCTATTCCTCCTGTTCTTGATGATGCTTTTTCTGAAGCTAGCCTGACTCCAGATTCTTTCCCTCCTGCTCCTTCTAAGCCTGATAGATTTTACAGAGTTCCTGATTCCCATCAATTTTTGTTCAAGAACCCCTCTGCAGATCCTGAAACTATTGCTCAGGGTCCCAAGGGTGCTAAGGTCGCTTCTGCTAAAAATCCTATTCCTTCTGAAAAGGATTCTCGTGCTTTGGACAGATGGGGCAAAAAGGTGTATACTTCTGCTACTCTTTCCATTGGAGCTTTAAATTGTCAATTCCATATGTTTAAGTACCAGCAATTTCTTTTGTCTGTATTAAAACAAAAACTTTCTACCTTTTCTGCATGTGCAGAGGACAAGGAATTACAGGATGTATTACATGCAACTGAACAAGTTAGCAAACACAGAAACGGATAACTGGTGCCAGAGCCACGGCCTAAAGTTGAATGCCAAAAAATGCATAGTCATACCCTTCGGGAAAAACAAGGTTACCCCTAGTTACCAAATAGGTGGCAATCCACTGAGCACAGAAGAAGTTATCAGGGACCTGGGGACCCAGGTTGATAGTAGTCTGTCATTCGACACCCATGTAGCTAAAGTAGTTAGGAAGACCTTCTACATTGCCCACCTTATCATGAAGGGATTCTCATCTAGATCAAGGGAAGTCATAGTCTCCCTTTACTCATCACTCATCAGACCAATGATTGAGTACAATGCCCCATTCGGAATGTATCTGACCCGACACTTGCAGCAGCTGGAGAGGCCACAAAATTCCTCACCAAAAGGATAAAGGGTCTCAAAAATCTGTCCTATGCTGCCCGACTGAAAGAACTCCAGCTCTATTCAGTCGCCACGCTTGCTCAGAGGTGACCTTTGCCTAACATACAAGGCCATGTCAAACCCAGATTTGATGAATATGCTTCACCTCAAAAATCTAGATCCATCAGAGCCACAAGGGCGGGAGACTTAAACCTCGACACGGCTATTAATAGGACGTGCTGGAGGGATAGATTCATCACCCAAAGACTCCCTATGCTGTGGAACAAAATCCCGGTATATGTGAGGCAGAGCACCTCGCTGGCCTTGTTCAAGAGAAATCTTGACCAATGGATGGGAGATCGCAGATATACCCCAGGGATTACCTCAGTGTCACTGCTCGACAGAGGCACAGCAAAATAATGGGTATAGTTCCCCATACTAAAGGGGTGGCATAAGCCACAAAACGATGGGCTAGGCTTATAAATGCCCTCGGGCAGATAGCCTAGTATGAACCTATGAACCTATGAACATGGTTTACATTGTGGTTTTGATGCCTTGGAGGCTTCTTGTAGGGCCGCAGCCTCTGGTACTGTTATCAGGAGACATGCTTGGCTTCGTGAGCATAATTTACCTGAACAAGATAAGGCTAAATTATTAGATGCTCTGGTTCAGCATGATGTTTTGTTTGGATCTAAAGCTGAAGAGGTTATTAAGAAGATGGAGGATAAAGCGAAATCTATGCAGACTGTTAAAGATTTCTTACAAGTGCAGCCTCCTAGATTTACTAGAAATTGGCCCTCCAAGAATTGGTCCTTTCCCACGTCTGACAGGCCTCAAAGGGGAAGATATAGACGCTCCAGAGGTCGGGCTCAGGCCTCTTATAGGTCCAGACAATGGACTGCTTCATCACCTAGAAGGGGAGAAGACAGATCTCAATCACAAAGGAAGCAAGCTCAATGACTCTCTCAGTTGGGCTACAGGACCTCCTTGCCTGGAAGCCCCCCTCGGAGGAAAACTGTCTCTTTTCTACCAAAATTGGACTCATATAACCCAAGACAAATGGGTGTTAGATGTGATTTTAAGAGGTTACAAATTCCACTTTCTTTCTCTGCCAAGGTCTATTGGATGGCCCGATCTGCCAAAACATCAATGGTCAGAGGCCTTAAATCAAGTGGGCACTCTATTGGCCATGAGAGCCATAGAACCTGTTCCACTTTCAGAGAGGGGAAAAGGTTTTTACTCAAGACTATTTCTGGTCCCAAGAAACAAAGCTCATGGAGACCTATTCTGGACCTCTCAGTATTAAACACCTTTCTGGAAATATCAAAATTCAAGATGCTTACTCTGCAACAACTTCTTCCAATGCTCTCCCAAGATGCTTGGATGGTGACATTGGACTTAAAGGAGGCCTACTTACACATTCCCATCAGGCAAGAACGCAGAAAATACCTCAGATTCAAGGCAGGCTCGAGGCACTTTCAATTCTCTGTACTGCCCTTTGGCTTATCTACTGCGCCCAGAGTTTTTACCAAGTGCCTGGCTCCAGTAGTAGCTTATTGCAGACTCCAGGGGATTCAAATTTACCCCTATCTGGACGACTGCCTTATTCAGGCAGACAGCAAAGACCTTTTACTTCAACATCTGCATTTTGTTCAACGTCTTCTCCTAATACTGGGATTCTCAGTGAACACAAAAAAGTCACATTTGATTCCTTCTCAGCAGATGATCTTTTTGGGAGCTCTTCTAAACACAAGTTTACAGATGGCCTTCCTCACTCCAGAAAAACAATTAAAGCTGGCTTCAATTTTCAAAACCTTGGCAACTTTACCTCAGCTCACTGCAAGGAAATTCCTGCAGGCTTTGGGCTACATGGCTTCTTGCATCCTGTTGAATCCAAATGCAAGGCTTCATATGAGAAAACTTCAATGGTACCTAAAGAGTGTATGGTCTCAGCATTACCACAGTCTGGACACAATGATTCCACTGATTCCTGCCTCCAAAAGGAGCTCCTTTGGTGGTCCAGGGCTTGTGCTTTGAACGAAGGGAATCCCTTTCGTCTGCCTCAACCTTCTCAGATCATAACCGCGGACGCTTCGGATTATGCTTGGGGAGCTCATTTTCTAGACATTTGCCAGCAGGGCTCTTGGACAAAGAAGCATCTTCTCTGGCACATCAACTTGAAGGAAATGTTGGCAGTCTAAAATGCTCTTCTAGCCTTCCAGAATCTTTTGAAACCAGGGCCTCTTCTGATTCGTACAGACAATACCACAGTCATGTGGTACATAAACAAGCAAGGGGGCTCTCACTCCCTTTGCAGACTAGCCATGAATTTATGGGACACAGCTCTAAATCTGAATCTGCATCTTCAAGCTCAATTCATTCCAGGAAATCAGAACCTCTTAGCAGACAGCCTAAGCAGAAATCTTTTGGATCCTCACGAATGGATGTTGGACCCCAACTATTCAGCAGGATAACTGCAGTTTGGGGTTGTCCTCAGATAGATCTGTTTGCATCCCATCTCAATCATCAGTTGCCTCTCTTTTGCACCAGGTCCTTCCACAAAACTGCTTGGAAAGTGGATGCCCTGTCATTCAGCTGGAGGAATCTTTCGGGATATGCCTTCCCTCCTCTTCCTCTTCTGCCTCAGGTGTTACTGAAAATAAAACAGGACAAACCCAAGATTATCATTTTGATAGCTCCAAATTGGCCTCTGCAGTTTTGGTATCCAACTTTAAAACACCTATTCTTGGAACCTCCTTGGATTCTTCCTCTGATCCCTTCTCTTCTGTCCCAGCATCAGGGTCAGATGCTACACTCTCAAATCAAGACTCTATGCCTGGCAGCTTCGCTCTACAAGGGCCTTTGATTCCTTCTTCTCTTCCCAAACAAGTTTTGGATGTTCTTTTAGAAGCTAGGCGGCCTAGCACTAGAAAATCTTATGTTTCAAAATGGAAAAGATTTTGTATTTGGATGCAGGATCGAGGTTCTGATCCTCTTTTGCCTAATATTTCCTCCATTTTACTTTACCTCTCAGACCTTTTGTTTAAAGGCCTTTCCTTTTTCTCCATCAAAATACATGCTTCTGCTATCGCGGCTCATTTCAACACTGATCCTCCCATCTTTTCTCACCAGCTGGTGAGACAATTTTTGAGAGGAGCTAAGAATTTAAGACCTCCCAGAACTCCTCCTGTTCCTGCTTGGGATCTTAATTATGTCTTGGAGAAACTTGCTTTGCCTCCTTTTGAGCCTGCTGTGGCTTCGGATATCAAGTTCTTATCCTGGAAGACAGCTATCTTATTGGCATTGACTTCTGCCAGAAGGGTTTCAGAGTTGCAAGCTCTCATGGCTGTGGAACCATATATTATCTTCCACCAAGACAGAGTTTCCTTGAGGACCAATCCTACATTTATGCCTAAGGTGATTTCTAAAGTGGCCCTAAATCAGACTATTCACCTTCCTACCTTCTTTCCAAATCCTCAAAATAAAGGGGAAAGGATCTTGCATTCACTGGACGTACACAGGCATCTACAATTTTACCTGGACAAAACTAAAGATTTCAGAAAATCTGATCAATTGCTTATCTCTTATGCCTCCAGTTCTCTAGGCAAGGCTATTTCTAAACAAACTATTTCCAAATGGATTGCTCATGGAATAAGGTTTTGTTACTCTCACTATGGGAAACAGATTCCAGGTACTGTTAGAAGTCATTCTACTAGAGCAGCTGCCACTTCAGCAGCTTTTCTCAGAGGAGTTCCTATCAAGGACATTTTGGAAGCTGCCACTTGGAGTTCAGTGCATACTTTTTCTAAGCACTATAATCTCCCTTTGTATTGTATGTCTAGGGCAGGCTTTGCCTCTGCTGTTTTGCAGGGTCTTCTAGCTGCCCCTTCTTCTGCATAACCTCCTCCCTCATTCACAGCTTTGGGATTCTACCCTACAGTTATGACTGCAACAGTGAAACACGAAGAACATAGTACAGTTGTGTACACCTACCATAAATGTAGATGTTCGAGTGTCTTCACTGTTGCAGTCATAACTGTAGGGTGTTCGGGAGTCCGGGAACTTTTTGATGAACTCTTCCACAACTTCTACTGGAACTTCATTGGATTCACCACACAAGACTTTCTGGAAGAGCCAACAACTTGATGCTTGGAAATCTGCCACCCCGAATTCCTGTGTGAACTTTTTTGCAACTTCCTGGATCATTGGCCCAGAGATTTGGGTGTTAAGTGCCCTCATTTGTTTGAACCAGCTTAATGCTACTTCATTGACTTCATCAAGGGAAGTTTTCCTCCTTTTCACTGTACGCCTCCGCTTTCCTTACCGTATCTCTCCAAGTACTCATGTTTACATTTTTGGATGTTGCTAACTGTGGTCTTGCTAACACCGAAATGTTCCACCGTCTTTCTTTGGCTGCTGCTTTCCAGAAAATGTAGATCACCCTTTTCCTTCAGTGTCAGCTCTTTGAATTCTTTCATTTGGGCCATCATGTCTCGATTAACTGTAAAATTTTACAGTAATTGTCAGCTGCACCTGCAGTTCAGACCAGTCCTTCACACTGAAAAAATCTTCAGCAACATGTGATAAATGATGGGACTTTATTTTCTTGTTTATTTATTTGACATTTGTTAATCAGGATAGTCCATCTGAGCAAAAGCCTTTTTTCAATGGATGCCCAGGGAGAAAAGCTCCACAGTACAAGTAAGCAAAAAATTTTACAAAACTGAAGATGAATACAGTGAAACACCACGAACAAGGAAACTAGTAAAACCATAAAAACAGGACAGTAGGCAAAAAGCTGACTGCACAAATATAAAGTGGAAACAATTTATTGTAAGCGCTTTCGTCCAGTATAATCACCAAACTTCATCAGACACCATATTACAAAGAATCATCCCTTTTTATACATGTCACCTCCCATTTAAAACCCAGCAGCCATAAAAAACTTCTGAACTTTCATTCATTAACCGTATAATTCACACAATATGTTAAAATCACATTCATCATGAAACAAAATTCATCATTGAACAAAATATATATTTTTATACTGTATAGAAAAAAATCTAAAAATATAAACTATGGTATAATATATAAACAGAGTGTGGAACACAACACTACCTATCCAATAATTTTAATTTTAATAAACTGGAAATCGAAATCATGTCATTGAGGCGAGATGGAAAACTGGCATTTTCACTTTATATTTGTGTATTCAACTTTTTGCCTACTGTCATGAATACAGTGCAAAATTTACAATAAAAGAGTTAAACAAATGTAGATAAAGTTCCACAGTGCAATATAGTAAGAGGCATTATAACATTGAAGAAAAAAACATAGCAAAGAAATATACAATAAAACATTTGAATGAATTTGCATAACACATTGGGTTATCTTCAGAGGGTAATTGTACAATACAGAGCAGTTAAGTGAGTTATGGTAGTAGGGAAGGGAGGGATAGGGAGGATAGTGATAGAGAAACACATGGTAATAATAAGACATAAAAGAGAACTTTTACTAAAGAAAAAATAATACAACTAAGGGGCAAAGCCCACACCTTGTACGTCTTGGTGTAGAGTGGACTAAACTGGTCAAGTTATAGAGGGTAAATTAATATTGTGTGTCACAGTCCAAGTGGTCATGATACAACTACAGAGGTGGTCAATATAGAGAGGTCGGTCTTCCACTGAGTACATGTGCAGCATGTCCGGTCTATGAAAATTAGGTCAACTTAAGGAGGTGATCAGTGTAGGGATGTGGTCAGCTATGGAGGTTCTACTGTATAACTTTATGTAATAGTCATGCTAGACTGTCTCTCTGAATATACTACATGATGTTTTGGTAATATATTTCAAATTAGTAGAATGAAAACTGTCTCTCATTTTTATTAGACTCGAATAAAAAATCCGGATAGCATTATTAGAAAATCGTTTCCCATGCTACTGAATTTCCTATCCATAGTTGGTGTAATATAATCTAAAAGCCTATTTCGTCAGTATAACATACCTTGAATCTGTTCTCTGACAGATTCCAAATATATTTTGTCATCCAACACCACAAAACAGTTCAGCTTTTGTATAAAATTCTGCATTCGGTTACATCTGTGCACATGTATTGGTGCACACCATGATGCAATGTACCAGTTTACTACATAAGCACTTATGTTCCTAGAGCCCAACAATATTTTTTGCCACTAATACAGTTTGGACTACAAGCCTTGCTGTTGATGGTAAATTTGTGTATTTCCATGCCTAAGCATCAAAATAAATGTATGTATGGCCATAAAATTACCAACTAAGTTTTGTAAAAGTGTCTGACACTGGCCAGTGCCCCTGCTACAAATGAGTAAGGTTTAACCCTGATGCTACTCATTGAAGGACAAAAGGCTGTTTCCCTGCTTTGTGGGATAGCTCTTCAATTGGAGAGTATTGGGGGAACAGTGATTACTCTCCTTTAGCTTCACTTTTCCCCAGTAATTCTAGGGCTCACAGTCATGGACCTCAGCATTACAGTAGGGAGCTATGCAGTTATCCCCAAATGTGGGAATGTCCGGTAGAAAGTACCAAATTCTGATTGTTGAAATAGTAATGCTGAGCAAATTATCAATCAATGTGGGTCTTCTCATGTGTCAATTGATATACTAAGATCATGTATATAGTTCACAGAGTGCCACAATTATGCTCAAACAACGTTAAGTACCTTTCTGACTTAAAAAGGCACTAGACAAAGTTTCATTAAGCACCTTTCCAGCACTGTTAAGTGCTAGTCTTTCATTAAACCGTAAACAGCAGCCATCACAGAATAGTAGCAAGAACCTAAAACAGCTTTAAAATCTGTAAAACACTTTGACTGCCCCTCTGCATTGTGGATATATGTGTGTGTGTGTGTGTGTGTGTGTGAGCAAAACTGTATTACAACCTTTAGATGATCTTTGATAGACTTTGCTTCTGCCACTGTCTTTGAGACAGCACTAATTGTTATAGCTTTTATTGCTGTAAAAAAAGTTTAAAATTTATTTTACATTTGTTGACCGGGATAGTCTGACTGGATACATGTCCATTTTCAACAGAGGCCCAGGGAGAAAAGCTCCACAAACAGCAAACACAGAAAAGTAATATAGACAGTGCATAAAACACACTGTTTATACAATCATTAAGTCAGAGATGAGCATTATAAAAGCATGGGACAATAAGATAGTAGGTTAAATTTTTTTTTTTTCGATAATAATTTTTATTGTTTTTCAAAATCATAATACAAACCACACACTATTTACATTATATACAATATTGCTTCCAATGGTTAACTTCACAACATGTATCAACATCATGTCTTAACAATAGATCTAGCACTAATCAGAGAAAAAGAAAGAAAAAAAAAACACTAAGAGAAAATTCGTAACAGACCAAAGCCAACAATCTGTAATGTTTCTACATCCTCTATCTAATCTAAGATTGATTTTGTTCTCCTATTATAAATCCTGAGAGAAAGTGGATAGGAACCTCTAGGCCAACACAATGTTGAAAATTTGCTCCCATATTTTTATACTGTTTATGCTTTTCTTGTTGTTACTAATTAATAACTTATGCGCTAAAATATGCCTTATCGCTACCAATCTAAAATTATCCCACAATGTCTGGGCTGGGTTCAACCATTTTGTGGCTATGTATAATTTCATTAGTAAACAGATATTCATAATTACGATCCTCCTTGATTTATCTAAATTTTTGCGGGGGAATGTGGAGAATCATAAATTCCCAGGAGAGTGTTGAGTTTTGGTAACCCATTTTTTGTAATTGCAATTTTAATGAGTTCCACAATTTATAGATGCACTTGCAACTCCAGAACATGTGTAGCAGATCCGCTGTCTGATCTAAACACTGTGGACATTTGGGTGAGTTCTTTGAATCAAATTTATGAAGAGTGAGACGAGTATTATAATCGTTATTGAATATCATCAGTTGAGTAAAGACCAGTTTTTGAAGGGATACTGACTTCAATGTTAAGCTAAACGCCTCCAATATCTTACTGTCATCTATCGATAGCAATTTCTCTTTCCAATATTTTGATAAAAGAATATAATTATTGTATTTCCTCTCTTTTATCACTTTATAAGCTGAGGTTATGTATTTTCTATCTTGTAACAGGGCTTCCCACAGATTACGAGAGATAACTAGGTCCTCTTCTTTAAATTCAGAGTTACTAAAATAATTAATAGCCAGATGTATTAGCTGCCTCATTATAATTAAATAAGAAATGGGAAGATTCATCTCTTTTAAGATATCATGTACTGCTACTCCTAGGAAGGGGTATAAATCAAGCACAGTTAAATCTTTAATAAGGGGGAATTTCTTTAAGTCTATCAGTTGAGTACCAATAATCATATTTGGATTCCCATGAAACGGTTGAAAAGCCATCATATAGCCTAGTAAGTTTAGAGAGGCAAACATAGTTTGAGTTGCCGTTACATACTTCTTAATGTGCTCCATTAGATCATATTTGGTCAATGTTCGATTATTTAAAAATGGTACCGCTTTAACATTAATTCCCACTCCGCTTATGTGTTTAGAAGTTAGAAGCACCCATTTGGGTATCCATTTTCTAATATTACTGTCCATGTAAGCCACCCTTAAAATCCTATTAGCCTGAATCACTAAATAGTACATTTCAAAATCCGGGAGATCCAACCCCCCCCCCCCCTATTTTTTGGAGCCATCAATTTCTCATATGATATTCTTGTCTTTCTGGGTTCCCAAAGAAATCTCCCTAATCCTATCTGGAACTGTTTAAAAAATGTTTTCGTGATATTGAGTTGTGTAGCTCTAAAAATATAGAGCATTCTAGGAAGAACATTCATTTTTATAATCGCTGCTCTTGCCAACATTGGTAACTTCAATTTGCACCATCTTTTTAGATCCAATGTTATTTGATCTCCAGTTGCTTTAATATTATTCATAAAGAAATCTCTGTTTTCTGTTGAGAATGAAACCCCCAGATATTTTATCTTTTCTTCCGTCATTACTTGTCCTATCAATGGTAGCATTGAAAAGGGTGTGGGTGTCTTCAGAGGGAATATTTTGGTTTTTTTGAAATTTAGCTTATAATTAGAAATTCTCTCAAAGTTTTGTATTGCTGTTAGTATTTTTTCAGTATCAGAGACCAGTGTAGTACAGTATATATTTAAATCATCTGCAAAGGCAGCCATCCTAATCTTTGTCCCAGAAAGTACTGGAGGGTTATAAAAGACATTTTGTTTAATGTGTAAAAATAAAGGCTCCAGATACAGATTAAATAAAATGGGAGATAATGGGCATCCCTGGCAAGTACCATTTTTAATTTGTATCTTTTTGGAGCATTCGTGATTTATGGATAAATTTGTATATGCATTATTGTATAATTTCCTTAACATTGAAATAAACTCCTGAGGTATATTAAAACATGGTAATATATCAAATAAATAAACCAGATTTACTCTATCGAATGCTTTCTGAGCATCGACTATTAGGGCATATATGTTCATATTTTTATATTTCGCATAAGAAATTAGTGTATGAAGTGTTAATGTATTGTCCGTGGTCTGTCTCCCATCTATAAACCCCGCCTGTTCCTCTGATATTATTAAATTTACTACTTTTTTCAGTCTACTAGCCAGAATGGATGTCATGATTTTCATGTCAATATTCAGAAGTGATATAGGCCTGTAGTTATCTGGATTTTTGGAATCACTATTCTCCTTCAATATCAAGATTGTCCTTGAGGCATTAAAATGAGGATCCTTACTCCCATTCAGAATAATATAATTAAAGGTCTGTGACAGTACACTACTCAGAATCTCACTGAAGGTTTTGTAAAATTCCGAAGTCAGACCATCAGGTCCCGGGGCTTTATGGGGCTTCAGCTTCTTAATTCACTCTAAAACCTCCTCAACCGTAATCGGTTTAGTTAACCCTCTATGATAGTCCTTGTCAATACTAGGGAAAATGATTTTCTGAAGGAAATCTTTTCTCTCTTTATCTTGTAAATGTGTTTGTTGCTCCCCATAAATCTGATTAAAGATTAGTTCAAAAGTCTTCATGATATCTGCTTTATCAGTATATATAGTATTGTTATGATTTATTTCAGTAATTAATCGTGCTGATTTTGTCTGATTAATAATGTGGGCTAAAGCTTTCGAGGGAGTTTGAATATGATTTGCATATTTTACTAAACTTCTTTGTTCATACAGTGTCGATTTCCTATTATGTAGTAGAAACAGCTCTTTCTGACATCTTAATAGCTCAGTTTCTGTCTGTTTATTATAGTTCTTCATCAACTCTTGGTCCAATAGTTGTATTTTGGTTTCCAGATCCAGTTGTTCCTTATTTTGTAATTTTTTATAATATGTAGCTTTTTGAATAAATAATCCTCTTACCAACGTTTTAGTTGTAGCCCATTCTATATCTATTGGGTGACTATTTCGGGGAATGTTGTATAATAACTGTTTAAGTGTCTCCTTAACTTCTATTAATATATCCTCTTTGGTCAATAAGTATGGGTTTAAGGTCCAATTATATCCATGCTGTCTTTTAGTATTCATATTATTGGTATTGAGAGTTAAAGTTATCTTAGAATGGTCTGAGAGTTGCCTCGCCTGATTAGAAACCCTGGGGTCGACTGAAATCAATAGTTCTGAAATTTAAAAAAAAGTCAATTCTCGACCACATTTTATGGCAGCTAGAATAGAAAGTAAAGTTCTCTGCCTTTGCTTGTTTGTGTGTGTTTAAAAGGGTCATACAGTTTGAAATCAGTTTTCAGTTCTTTCAACGCTACCATTGCCTGTTTATTAAAACCTGTAGAAGCCCCTAGCTTATCAAATTTAGGATCTTGGTATGAGTTCCAGTCACCCCCCATCACTATATAGCAATTATTATATGACTGTAAAATGGGATAAATTGAAGTCACAAAATGATGTTGGTTCACATTAGGGGCATATACACACATTAGCACTATAGGTTTATCATAACAGTTGGATTTAAGAACCACCAAACACCATCTACCTTCTTGATCTGTTTTAATATCCAGAATTTCTCCTTGAAAGTGAGTCTTAATTATGATTGCTACCCCTGCACTGTTCGATGTCCCTTCCGCCACTACAATCTTCCTAATCCATTTCTTATCCTTCATTGTCTCTCACTGGTCATTAGTCAAATGCGTTTCTTGTAATAAGATAAATCCTGCTGTTGATTTAAAATATAGATGCAAAAACAGCTTCCTTTTTTTCATGTTCTGGAGTCCTTTAACATTCCAAGATTCTATTATCCACATTCAAAGCTACTTAAGCATGTACATCGATATCTATTTTTTTTTTTTGACCATCTTAGATGAACAAGTATTGGCATATCGTAAATTATTTGGAAGCAAAACTGCCATCCCATCCCTACCCAGTGCCTATCCACTCTTCCACCGGACCAGGATGAACATAGGCTTTTCACATTATTTGAAACCCTCCGAGTAACTAATCTATCAAATCTACTAATTAACAATACTATGTCATGCAAAAAACCTACACCAACTACGCCTACTTCTACAAAACCTAACCCATACATTCCCTACTAAACACTGCTTACAAGAAACTACAGCTCTGTACATATTTTCCCCAGTATACATATACACTAATTGTGTTTTAAATTCCAAATATTTCACTTCTTTCAGCCTTTATGTTCAACACTAGTATACTAGCATTATACTTCCTTGTTCTATACTATTTAAACTATTAGTTAACATAATAAGCACACAGTTGTTATACATTTTGTTTAACTGATCTGATTATTATAGTCTGCTATATTCCTCCAGCGCAATCTTACACAGTTATATGCTAACATTTAAAAATCAATGCAGTTAAAATAAACCATAGTTGTACATTCACTTACTATAACAGTCAGTAACAGAGAAAAATAAAGAGTTTAAAAAATCAGAAAGAGAGCACACACAAAAAGGAAAAGAAGAGAGAAAAATGCAGTAATTTACACATCTAGAAACATATTATTTTGTGTTTTTTATTATTGTCATCACACTTTTTACCCCTATTAGTCTAAGCATGCTTGCATCAATATCTAATTGCAGATTCTAAACTTTCTCTAAAAGGAAGGAATATAAGGGATAAAGAATAATTCAATAGAAAGAAAAAAGACCAGAATGAAGAGAAAGAAAGAAAGAAAAAGAAACAGAAAAAAAACTACAGTACCTTACCCTGCCACTATACCTTACAATCTCCTGTTTAAACATCAAAACACTGAGTCAGCTTTACCTTACCCACTCTAGCTTCATTGAACATCCTGCAGTCTTTTTACATTTGATTAAGTCCAGAAACAACTTCGTTTTGTTTCTCCAGCAACTCTTCTTACTTCCCAGCAATTAAATCAGATAGAACAGTCCTACTTCTTTGCTTCGCGCTCGCGACGGGGGACCTAATTCACGAACGGACCTCCTGGCTGTACCACGCTGAAATCGGACCCCTACTTCCTCTAGCAGACTTCATGATGCCTCGAGGGATAGAAGCGCTCGCTACAGTCATAAAACTTCGTGGAATCTTCGTGTTTCAGCTGGGAAAACGAGATGAAGAGATAAAAAAGATTTTCCAGGCCTGCTGCAAAAACCAGAACAGACAAAGGATTTTAAATCCTCGGATCATCGTAAATAAAGAAACCCATTCACGCTGGTGTGGCAGGAATCCTCGATGGACAGTTCACATTTCTGATGATGGTAGAGCCTTAAACAACTTCAAAAAGGTGGGTCTTGCTTCTTTTTTCGTATTTACAGAGTATTTAATGCCATCAACAGTAAAAATTAAATTATTGGGATATTTCATTTGGAATCTAATATTTTTATCAATCAGAAATTTACAGTATGGAGCCAGCATTTGTCTAGACTGCCTTATTTGTGTTGGTAAATCCTGTGCTATGGAAACTTTATAGTTTTGCCATGTTATAGATCCACCAGATTTTTTAATGGTTAGAAGTAGTTTGCTCACATCTTGGTAGTTTAATATTTTGACATACACAGGTCTGGGTGTATTTGAAGCTTGAGAGTCCCTGTATGCTCTATGCGCTCTTTCTATGACAATTTGCTTAACAGCCACGGAGTCCTTAAGCAGTATTTCAAATATTTGTATAATGGAAGTGGTCAGATCATTATATTGGATTGATTCTGGGATCCCTCTGATAATTATGTTGTTACGTCTCGATCTTGCTTCCAAGTCCAGAATTTTGTTTTGCATCATTTGAATGTCAGCCTCATGGGACTCGGTTCTTTTAGTGAGCATTATTATATTGTCTTCATTTGCTGCTATTCTGGTTTCCGCTTTCTCCATTCTTGCAAGAATCTGGTTGCATGTGTCACTAAATGTTTGTGTTTGGGATGTTAGATCTTTTAAGGCTTCCTGTATAGGTAGTAATGCAGTTTTAATTTCTTCCATTGTGACCTGTTGATCAGGTTTCATTGTTGCCCCTGTTTTTGCAGTCTCTTGCTGTTTGATTGTTTTCTGTCTCTTAATTATAGATTCCTTCTCCGGAGACTGTAATGCTGACAGCTTAGTTTTGGTAGTTGTAGTATCCATATTTTTATCTTCTTTTGACATTTTGCAATGCTGCAGATAAAGTTATTTCCCAAGGAAAAGTTTCAGAAGTGAGGTAGTTCAGTCCTTTGTTTGGTGCTCTGTTCAGAGTCAACCTAACAATCAGTTCCAATCCTGTTGTCACCAAGTATTTTCTTTCAATTTTTCTTCCTCGGAAAGACAACTGACTTCTAGTAGTTTAATATTTGCTGCCAATTAGTCGATTAACTCCAAGTGTAGATCCACAGGGTTGATTTTTTTCTCTGGTATTTGGAGAGCTGAAGTACTGCAGTGCTTATAGAATGGTGGCCATCTTTGAATCCAGTAGGTTAAATTTTAAAATCAGAAATTAGCACAATTAGAATACATAATACCATTGTGGTAAAGCTGTTGAGTTGTAGAGATAATCCTAGTCAGGATTTGAGCAAGGACATAACCAGTGTGATTTAAAATATTTTTTGAGACTTTCTTTGAATAGTTTAAGTGAGGATACTAGAGTAAGGTCAGCAGAGAGCAAGTCCCAGGTTTTGCCAACCAAGTTGGCAAACAAGGCATCCCCAGCCGAGTGTTTTTTTATTTAACTAGTGATATATCAGGGCAGCTAAAGCTCTGTGCATTTCAAGGGATTACCTTCTGGTCTCTGACATCATACATCTTATGTTAAAATAATCAATGTCAGAATTAACCTAGAGAGTTGAGATTCAGCTGTTGAGCTTTCATTTTGCTGCACTTTTGATGTCAAATTCATGGCATCTTTGTTTTGAGCACACAATGATTTGGTCATTGTATTACCCTATTTTGCTTTCTGTTGTTTCACTGCGTTATTACCTGTTGGATGGTCATGCTGCGACACAGCACTGATTCACCACTCAGTTCCATAAATGCATACAGCATCTTAAGCCTCCTTTCTTTCTCTCTGGTACTTGGATGAACTCGTCAACCAAGAAGCTCGTTTTTCATTTTAGTCAGCTGGTTTGGCAGCTGTAAAGTTCTTCTGTTGCAAGACACACTTCCATGTAACCATTACTTTTGCCTATGGGATCTTAAAAGTTGTAGACCTTTTTATATGGAGCCCTGAAGACTAATTGACTTTTTTTCTTAAAAATGCTGTCATGTCTGCTCTTAAACTAGTCTCTTTACCTCCTTGATTCCCCCCAGAAGCAGAAGCTAATGGATAAAGGACTTTGCATACTTTTCATGTCCACTGATGCTTCCTGTTCAACCTGGATAACTGTGTATGAGTTTAGGAAGATGACTCATCATTTTTGCCTGGAGCAAAGGAGAAAAAATAATATGTCTTTTGATAAGCAAACCCTTTCTAGTGCATTCCTATCTACATTTCCTTTTGCCACCAGATGTCTAAATACAAACTTTAAAAATATGATTGTCAAAGGCCACTCCATCTGGAGTATGGCTCCTTCAGTCATTTCATTTTTGCCATGACCACTTGGTGACTGGTTCAGACCTTTGTCAAACATTATTTCTTGAATTATTACTCCAGGTATCAGGTTTTCTCTCTCCTTCATGCTCCAGTGCTCTGACTTATAAGCTCTTGGCTTTTAGCATTCATGTGGCTGCAGTCTTGGGAAGTTTAATTAGTAATGCTTTTTATTTAATCACTGCAAATAACTTTTGAAGTCAGGTGTAACAAATATATTCTCATTGAATCATCTAAAGTAAAAAAAGTGTGTGTGTGGTGTATTGCGGGTTGCCGCCTTCACCATTTATTTTAATGTCCTGTTTACCAGCCTTTAGTATATGCATTTTCCTTTACGTTAGGCGAAGTATGTTGTTTTATGTTCTCATTTATGTCTTTCAAGTATGCTTCCTTCTTTCATAAGCATCAAACTGGGGAGTGTTCAGGTTGTGTGTGTTCTTTGCTGTTTGTAATACATGCACAGGCAGGAGGCATATGAATCACTACTTCTGCGTTAGTGTATAATGATGCACTTCAGTGTTCCAAGTTACCAGTCAAGTTAATGGTAGCATTTCCTTACCAAACCAGTGTAGGGGTGAGTATGTTTAGCTGAATTGCATTGCTTAGGCTTATAGTAGATTTGAATCGAGACTTCCAGCAAGTATATCCTGTGCTTTTCACAGCTTGAAGAACTATATTTCCAGAAATGGTCATTTAGTGGCATTCAAGCAAGTCTTTTTTTCTAGATGGTACAAAGAGATGCCTGTCTAGTACTGTCAAATTAAAAAGAGCTGCAGATTTTTTATTGTTTATCAAATTTTTCTGTTGGCTATATATAGAAGTATAGATAGATTTTCTCTGGTGCAGTCCTAACGCAGTTCTTTGTTATTCATTTGAAAGCATGTCTATAAGGTAAAAAACACTTCTGGTAGAGTTCACAAGTTGTGAAAAAACTCAATACACTTGAAACAAGGGTGAACAAATATACTTGAACACAACAAAAGCAGATGATGGTGCAAATAGTCTTCTTTAATTCATTCTGGTACCTCGGCCTTCTCAAGGAATACATTTGTGATGAACAACACCACCCCTTTTATAACACCTCCACATCAAATTTACATAATTAATTGCTTAATTAACTAACTAAACAACCAGTTTGTGAATAAAAGTGAACATACACCCATATACTTTAATTTCTACTATTGTGTTATTTTTTAAATAATTTTTTATCTGTTTTTTAAACTTTGAATTTGTCACTTTTTACTCATTTCATAAATTTCATTACATGTATATCATGAATTTCAATATATTAAAAATCTCAAAATACATGGTTATGAAAACTTTGTTTTTTAATAAGTACAAAAATATAAACATATTAATATTTAAAAAAAACTTATATATACTGCTCACGTAACATTCATATAAAATAATCTTAAATATATATATCATGTAATTCATATTTCCATATTCATCCCATTTGGAAAGAGAGTTTTATAATTCAAAATAAATCTAGACTCCATTTCTAATAATTTATTGTGAAACCCTGCATCATCACCTACATTTTTTGGTTTCCCTAACACACAATAAATAAATCCTTCTGGAACCCCCTTATGATAATCTAGGAAATGTTTGGCCACAGGACTCTCCAATCTTTTGTGCTTGATGTTCCCCAGATGTTCAAGGATTCTAAGTTTGACTTTTCTACTAGTTTGACCTATATACCAATTTTGTTTACTACAACCACAGCCTATGATGTACATTACCTAGATTATTGGATTATTAGTGGATTGCAGTTCTTTGTGGTGGGGTGTCAGTTGCATATGTATGACTTCTCTTCAGCTATTTGGAAGGATTCCCCTGGATGACAAGATAAAAAAAAAAAAAAAATGTGTCCTTCAAATGAAAAGAAAATGCCACCATAATCATTACTCTTTACCTGGCTGCTATCCCCCTACTATCTGGAAGTATATGTAGTGTTCTCCTAAATGCAGGTGATCTGTTTGTTTGTTTTTTCCCTCTTAGGCACCCCTGACTGCTATCATCGATGTCTTTGCAAATGGTGACTAGGCATGCCAAAGAATAATTTACTGGTCCTCCTTCCACAATTGTTCAGGTGGTGTGGGCATTTCTTTATTCATATAGGTTTCTGGCACTGGGATCCCTTTTTTTTTTCTAAAATGACTTTAATGACATACATTAGTGAACCATTAGCACAGTCATTGGCAAAGGTCATGGGCTTGCATTACAGAAGAATCTGTCATAAACAAAACTGTTTTCACTCGTGTCTGTGAAAATGCTGTTATCAGTAGACTCTCAGTGGCTGAAGAACTGGACACTCTTTATCCAGTTTGTAGGAAGCTTTAACTGGGTATGTATCCCAGTGAAGTAAAGTAGTCCATGCCAAAGATCACTTTCATTCATGTGTGTCTAAGAAGAACAAAGGGTAGAAAGGCTAACTGAAATGTAATCCGAGAAAACCATCTGGTTTGAATGACATCTTAATATTAAAAGTATTTTAAAATATAAATGTCTAAATGTTTAGTGCTGGGTATATTTTATGACAGATTTCTTTGATTGATAGGTAATATTCATTGGTTATATCTTGTCATGTCACTCAGGTAATTAGTATATGTACATATAATCTGTATGAGAATTGATTTAAACTCAATACTGACAGCAAAAGTACTAGATTGAGGATTAAATGTTTGATTTTTGTCCCTTTCGCAATGTGGTTTTTTTTTCATTGTGATAATGTAGCTGATAAAAAAAGACCCAAATCAGGTTATTTATAGGCAGCATTCTGCCAGTACCACAGATACTGATGAATCCATGAATATTACCAGTTCTTAGGGGAATGTTGAGGTCTGCTTCGATATTACCTGAGAAGGTAGATCCACTATTTCACAACACAGATAGAAAACATCCTAAAAGGTTTATCTTTATTGACTTAAAACACCCTTCAGTCCAATTAGCTATTTTGAGGGCAATGCAGGGGAGAAAGAAAGGGTCTCAAATAACTGAGTGCTGTGTTCTTGCATAGGAAGTTATAACCCTGGAGGAAGAAGACAGTTTTCTTCCACCCAGTAATTTGACAGTTAGCAACTTCTGTCTAGCATTTGTCTTTAAGTTATTTTTTGCATATGTTAAACAGATTCAGACCAGTGAGTGAGTCTCAAGAAGGTGAAAAGTCTAAGGCTGAAGTCCCTGAGGGACAGATAGATTTGTCTACTTTCAGTGTATCATTTCTCATGTGTGTTGGTAGTCTAGCAAGCATTCTGCTGCTTTTAGTGAACCTCTGTAGAGGCATTTGTGTCTTTGAGGGTCACACATCTCAGATGAACTCTTGACAGGAAACTTTAAATGCTGTAGTCATGGATCCTCTTTTTTTTAGATATGAAACCAAGTCCATATTGGCTAACTAAAGAAGTGTAAGTAGGTGAGTCAGTCTGTTTATAGACTTTATTGCGATTTGGAGGGCCCTTCCTCCTCTTGTAGAAAGTTCCAGAAGTAGGCCTCATAAAACGTATCCCTTTTTACATCAGAAGTTTCTGCCAAGTTCACAAGGTCTGGTCAAGAAGATACCTCCCATGCAGTAGAGAAGGAAAGCAGCTACTCATTCAGGTTTTTGTATCAGATGGTTTGTCTTTTTGCAAGTGATCATGGAAGGGTTATCTGTTGTCCGTCGTCGAAAACATTACTTTAGGACTCCTGATAACTCCATTTCTGTTATAAATGCATTCTATGAAGTTTCTGTCAGTCTTAACAAATGATCCTCCCATTTGTCCTCCTTTAGGGACTAGCAGGCACATGTGGATGGAGAAGCTTTTATCCTTCCCCATAAGGGAGTTGTAGAAAGGGTGACAGGAGTCACAACATTTTTGCTATTTCTGGTCCCGAGAAGTTGGAGTCTTAAGTGCTATCCTGGGTGTGAAGGATACAGATCAGTTTGTGATTTGCACACATTCTTAATGGTAACAGCACAGTGACTCTTGCAGCTACTGTTAAGAGCTATCTCCTTGCTGTATGTATATCACTTATGTATAAATTTCCATGCTCAAGGAGTTATTACTCTCTTGATTCAGTCATGATATGCACCCCTTTCTCTGTGTTAAGGGAGTGTGAGCACCCCCCCATGGTCCTTATTTTTTCTTAATTGCCCATGTAGTTTGGAACTGTTACTAATGTGCATTATTAAGAATGTGTCTATTTCTGATTCTTAAGGAACAGAAGCCTACCAAGTATACTTGTTGGCCCTAGATCACAAGTCAGATCACCTTAGGCCTTGCCTTTTTGCTTGTTTCCAGTTCACAGTGGTGATGTGTATCAAACTGTTAATGTCTTCAGTCTCATTAACAAGATGACTGGAACAGAATGTCCTGAGGCCTTCATGAGTTCCAATTTTATCCATGTGGGTTAGGGGAGCAGCACATTAACCAGCTGAACTGTTTGTCCATTACAGACAGACATACAAAAAAAGCAGAAATAAAGGGACCTAAATATCGGGTCTAGCAGTCCTCTGGCTTTGCTTTGAAATTGACTGACCCTATGGTGATGTCTGTCTTTTCTTGAACTAAGCATAGAGGATTATGATCAGCTTTCCAACTGTAACCAATTTTCTGTGCGTTGAAGACATGGATGTGACTCTTGACTTTCATGTCAAGAACAGATGATGAAAATTACAGTCAGGGAGAAGCAATCATAATTCTTTGTAGTGCATGAAGCTTTATATGCATCATGTACTGTTCATTCAAGAAAAAAATGTATTGGAGTGCAAAGTGTTTTAGGACTTTGAAAGATGTAAAACGCTTAAAAATGCCATACATTCAACACGTAGAAGGTAAGTGTTTGAGGAATTAACAGCTTTAAAAGCTGTTCAATACTTCACTCTGTCACACTTAAGTGTGACAGAATTAAGTATCTACAACTTTTAGGCTATTTTGGCTTTTGCCTCTGTTCTGTGGTAGCCAACACTGACCACTGGTATGCCCTAGCATAAAACTAGAGTTTAACAGAATTTAGAAGTGCTTAACAAACGCTTGTTAAGCACCTCTCTGATGTCAGAAGAGCAATTAAAAACCCTGCCTTTTTCAGCGATTCTGGAAAGTAATCATGATGTTCCATGCACTGCAGTCTGATGCATAAGTATTTCAGGACTCTGAATCATTATTTACAAATGATATTTAACCAACAGAGTCCTTTTACTTGTTATTTAATTCGTAGTTGAGATGATATATGGTAGGAAGGGGAAAAACTTGAAAAAGCAGATCAGATGGGAGCAAGACAATTTGAAACTTTAAAGTCAGGACTTAAATGTCAGTAATGGACCCCCTTTTTTGGTTCCTGCACTACTTGTCTTACTGGATTCTTGTGAGTTTATCTGTCTCTCTTTATACTTCTTTCCAGATTTCAGCTTACTGTGTTGGAATTGCAGTATTGAGTGTTCTTACCAAGTTTCAGATTGCTGACTTAGAACAAGATATTAGTATCCTTGAAATATTAGCAGTACCACTGTTGGTACTCTCAAGTAGATCTTTGGATTCAATCTGTAATGTAATGTGCACTCTGTTTTCTTGCTTGTTGTAAGCTGCTGAAACATGTCAGTTTAAAAGCTACCCTTACTGTATTCCTTTACAGCAAATAATTTGAGACAGCTTTGCTTAAGTGAAGAGGATGCGGTATTAAATAAGAACTTTTTTACACCTGTGTATTACTGTTACTCATCCATTTGTCAGTGAGTGAATAGAAGCATTTTAAATGCTTTGACTTTATCTCACAAAGTTAATTATTAAGCATATTGAGTAGATTTCTTGTTTATTAATCTTTTGTAATCAAATCAGAACATGTCATAGTCTAAAATTCTATATTATATAATGCTTTGGGCAGTTTTTTGTTGTTGTTGTGTCTTTCGGCTTTTCCCAGTTAGGGGTCGCCACAGCGGAACTCCGGTCCGCTAATGATTGGCAGCAGATTTTTACGTGCCGAGTTGCCAGCTCTGACGCATAGCCTTCAATGAAGGTATGCCCATTCACGCATGTCTCCACACAGAAGACGCTCTAGCTGAGAATCGAACAGGCCAACGTCTTACTGTGAGGCAGTTTTATTGTTCTGAAATATTTAAATGCATCTGTAATATTTAAGCTAAATTTAAGATATGTCAAAAGATAGAAATAGTTTTGAAAAATGCATTAATGTCAGGAGTTTGTTTTTGCAAAGGCTTTTCATTAAATCATATATTGTATATTTTCTCCCATTAATTTAATCTTCTGAATGTTTGAGGCAGGCCACATAGTTGCTGCTGATAATGTGTTCTTACCATGGATAAAAGATGTTTTTTTTTTTTGAGGTTATGCTGTTCATTTCTTATATTTCAAGTTAGTTATACACACATGGTATAGTGTTGATCAATATTTGGAGACCAAAAGGCCAAGGCAGATTTCTCTTTGTGAAATCCCACTACCTACTGAATGAACCAGGCAAGCTTCTTCATTTGTATTTCTGGACTAGTTAGAAGGATTGAAAGTATGTATTGTAAAAGTGTGAATATGGACAGAAAATTTATTTATTTATTTATTTTATTTATTTGCAGTTGGTTTACCAGGATAGTCCATTGGGCCAAAAAGAACCTGTTTTCAATGGAGTCCTGGGGAGAAAAGCTCCAGCACAGACAAAATTAGGTACATACACAAGATTGCTAATAATAATTATACAAAAGTAGTAGATAAAACATTTAAGCTCAAAATTCAAGAAGCATTCAAAACAATACAATCAATGAGGATTAATGTGAAGTAAATAAGCTGAGACAGTAACGTGATTTACATAACAGAGTAGTTATTCAGAAGGAACATAACATTACATTACAGAGTAGTTATTCTGAAGGAACACAAGCTTTGTTAGGTAAAGTTAAGTATCATAAGCATAAAGGAGGTTAAGATATCATATATTTATGAGGGGTGGGAGCAAGAACAATCCCATTGGGACCTTAGATGTGTATGAAGAGATTTTTTGAACATGTAGTGGTTAGAGGTGGTACGAATGGATGGTGGGAGTGAGTTCCAGAGACGGGAAAGGTTAAAGGATAGTAAGTGTACTTTTTTCAAGAGGGAGGGTAATGACAGCACTGAGTTAATTTATACTTCACACTAAGTTGTATAGTGTTTTTTATCCTTTGCTTGAAACGTTGATCTCTGGCATGTAGGCTAGACAGTGCTTCATAGTACAGTAACCTTACTGCACAATATACTTTTTAGTTATTTTCTAAAGGCAAATAAGATATGGAAACCTGTGCTATTTCTGAGCTCATTTTCTGCTGCATATAGTTTGGCAGTTAGTACAGGTTTTTACAAAGCCTTAAATTTCCAAGTTATGTCCTGTATTTGTTGTGATGAACTGTAACGTGTCAAGCTTGGCTTAGAAAAAAGGAATGGAGACTCACGTTTCTTGAGTTATTTCAGTGTATTTTTTCTGAGCATATTTCTAAACATTATGGCTGACAATAACCAGAATAATGCCTGTAATTTCATAAATATATGTTTATAACATAGTTCTGTGTGCTACTTGCTTAAAGATAGGATTAGGCATCTAAAAGCAACTCAGTTTTCTGTTTATACGTAGTAGGAATGATCGACTGAAGTAGTAGGTTGTAAGAACAAAATGGAATGTTTTGGCAACTCCTATGAGAATCATAGCCATCTTTTATGTGTCAGGACAGTTGTGTAGCTCTTATGCTGTGAAATGGTTGCATTTTTGACTTGCCTCTTTTCACTTTGTGATTGGAGTTAATTATGGAGGCCGATATTGGTATATTAAGATTATAAACCAGCACTAAAAACTGATTTTGCAAAGTACTTTTTTGTTCTTTTATTTGCAATTACATGGTAAATGCACTTGACCTGCAGAAAATGATTCTTCTGACACAAACATTTTTGATTGTATTTATGCTTATGTTGTAGGCCGGCACAATGGTGCAGTGGTTAACATTGTCACCTCACAGCAAGAGGTTCTCCGGTTCAATTCTCGGCTGGGGTGCCTTCTGTGTGGAGTTTGCATGTTCTCCCTGTGTTCGCGTGGGTTTCCTCCGGGTACTCCGGTTTCCTCCCACATTCCAAAGATTTGCATCTGGAGCATTTCTCCCCGGCCCTCCGCTGAAAACAGGCTCTGTGGAACCTAGTCGGACATTCCCGGTCAACAAATGTTAAATAAATAAATAAAATAAAAGATTATAATGCTGTATGATGGTGTATGTGCGTGATTAACATTTTGCAAATTACGTATGGCAGAGAAAGGGTCTTTATCTTCCATGTTATCTGTCGTACAAGTTATTCTAACATTTAATTATTGGGCATCGTGCATACATTTAGTCTTAATGTGAGGAACTGAGTTATATAACATTAACACAGACAAGTGTCTTATAGCCACATTTTTTCATCAGTGGTCTTTTCAGATTTGATAGTTTTATTAGCATATTTTCAACAGTTAACTTTAATTCTGTTTTCAAAGCTCATTCTCTGAGTCACTCAGGCATCTAAGCAGGGAATCTGACTACATTATGGCAGAATTTGTTGGCATCTACTACCAGCAGCTGTAGTTTATATTGTTGCAGGTTTTGTGTATTTTTGCTGCAATCTCAAGATATGCTATGTACCTCTGCCTACGACTGGGGATTTCATAGCATCTTTTTATTTTTAAATGAGAAGACAGACACATTTTCAAATGCTGCATTAATGTTGTATTTAAAATATTTTTCCATCTTTTTAAACAACTGCCAGTCTGCTGCTTTGCCACATAAGTTGAAAATGACTTAACAGAAAAAGTAAATATAGTACGTGATACCATCTTTCTTTCTTTCATATGAATGGATTTCTTGAATGTCATTTGTAACCTATAGATTGGACAGTTAATATATGCAAAGAGCATTATACTTGTGTTGTGAGGTACTACCTGAAAACTAACATTTAATTCTGTATCTAGGTTTGTCTTTTACCCTACATGCTTGTACAGACAAAAAGACAGCTGTACACAGCAGAATCATTTGGTCTTGTGATTGGAGTCATGATAGCAAATACTTTTCCACAGGAAGCCGTGACAAGAAGGTATGTAGTAATTTAGCTATGATTTTAATA
Source organism: Protopterus annectens (assembly GCF_019279795.1). Classification (NCBI taxonomy): domain Eukaryota; kingdom Metazoa; phylum Chordata; order Ceratodontiformes; family Protopteridae; genus Protopterus; species Protopterus annectens. The sequence goes on from NC_056731.1 coordinate 61,086,515, forward strand.
ATCATGATTTTACAGGATATGTTTGTCCTTTAAGACATGCCTGTTTGTATTTTACTATATTTTTCAAAAGTATCATTATTTGACATTTATTCTTAGGTAGAGTGGACTATGGCTTGTAAGAACACAATAACACACTACTTGTAAATTACTTATGGAAAAAAAAAATCATCAAAGACCAACTGACAGTATGTCAGAAACACAAGTCTGCATATCTCTTATATTTCAGTGCTGTGCTTGTATGTTCTTTTCTGAGTGGTTTTAAATACTTAGCTGTCTTTAAGGAATTTTAATGCATTGATTACATGTTTTTGTATTATCTAAATGCTGGACCTGTGCTTTCCTTTGACCGTATTTGTAGTTGTTAAAGTGATGTGCTGACTCTGGACCCATCATGTAAAGAATTCAGTTAGGCAGTATTTCAAAGTACAAACTATTGTTTAGAAGGTGGGGGAATTTTTTCCTCTTATCATTGTTCTACTTTTTTATCCTCCATCCTCCTACATAAGAACCTAGGAAGGTTTTGCATTACAGTTGTTTTTGAGTTGCTGACTGCATTTGGTACAAAGAGAAAAAAAATCTGTGCTACTGGTGTTCATGTATAAAGCCCGGACTGTGAACCAAGTGACCTAAATTCAAGTAGTGGCCTGGGCTGTAATGGGGGTGAAAAAGATTACTGTGTGAAGTACTGGAAACTGGCCATTAACAATGAGGCTTTGATGTAAAGCCATACTTTTGACAAATTTGATGATGTAATTCTGCACATTACTAAGAATTGATCTACAAAAAATAGGTGCAAATATCTCCTGCATACCATCAATAACTTTGTGGGTAGTTGCATCAGTCATGGTTTCAGGATAATCCCTGGCAATGAACATACATTTTATCCTGGAATATTCCAAATGAAATTGCTTATCAGAAGTTAACCTCAAAAGGTGAACCTACTGTCCTACTGTCTTGCAAGATTATGGCTACTCCCAAAATGTAAGTGGTTATTTGGAAAAGTATGTTTTTGAAAGATAGTGGACTCAGACCTATCCATTACCACATTATTTTATTAAATGGCATCTAAAAGTTACAGACATTTAATCATCTGTAAAAGAAAATTTCAAAAACCCAGCAATACTCTGCAAATAATCAAAAAAACTTTGCAAATGTGTATGATAACCTGTCCACAAGATAAAATATTGTCCAAAAACCTTAAATATAATTTTAAGTAAGGTTTGAAATCATAATGGGAAAGGAGGTGCTTCCTATAACATAATAACAAACACCAGTCAAAAAATAAGAAAAAAGTCACATACTGCCTGTAATTAGACAAGCTGCATATGAGAGTGAGACTTCAGTAATGAGTTTATCACAAGAAACCATATTAAAATTTAACCATAAGAAAGGCACAAAAGGATAACCACTTCTTTGGTTTATGTAGGTATCCACTGATTAGAAATATTAGACTGGTATTTAGTGATCAGAAATCGTAACTTTATTAAAAATTATAACATGTCCTGTTTATATTTATTTGACTGCAACTTTTCACTTAATGATTAGCATAGGATAGCTGCTATCAGTTTAGCAAGAACTGATGGTTTGCTTGTTGCATCCCTGTTAAACATTACACCAAAAGATTTACAAATATGTAAAAAATAAAAAATGCCATCTTTTCTTTGTGCAGAGGTAGACATCTGCATTAATTCTACTGTACTCTGAATAACATCTGTAGAATTAATAAAGCCTTCAGCTACTAAGTGGATCATTGCATAACTGAAGTTTTATGACAGCATAAATTTGTAGGGGGCAATGCCAAATGCTGCTGGCTACATGGACGCAAGCATTACCTTTCTCTGAGACACCCCCATCCTACTGAAGAATATAGTAATCCATTTGTGGTCAGTGACTTCATACCTGGTATTCTTGTTTATCTTAATGAGTAACCAAAGTGTTTGCTAGAAATGCAATCTACTTTAGTAATTACTGAAGGCTGGGACCTCCTTCCTGACATGTGCACTATTGTGATGTGGGACTAGTGTTTAACTGTGCAAATAAAGTACCTCTTAAATGATCCTGCTCCATCCACTGTGCTTTGTTCACTGGCATCTCGAGAACAAAACTCTGAAGTTTTAAAAACAATAGGAAGTATATACCCCAGGGGTTATCTAACTGGCTTATTAAGCACATTATCCCTATGGAATGATGATAACCACTTAATTTAGTACTGAAAATTCTTATTTTTAAATAATTGCCAATTGTATTTAAGGTTGTGTAACACACAACTTTGCCTACATGTGTGTTTCTTTAGAGCAGGTAGGTGGAATGGACTAATGGAGCTATTTTTCAGCCACAGCCTAGTTATAAATTCTGTAAAATTTAACAAAAAAATGCAAAAACACCAAACAATTTTAATGCTGAGAACACAGACCAAACAGGAGTCCATGCACTGCAGAAATCTTATTTTAAAAGAATGAGTGAATAGTAGAAAGAAATGCTGAGCTTTTCTTCTGTTTAGTTTTTTGTTTGGCTGAATTTTAATTGTTCTGCAGTGTTTCTCCTTCCCTGGCTACTGCACATACTGATAACTGATAAAGTAGCAGAGGATATTCCTTTAATGGCAGGAACTGAGTTTGTATTCTATGTTCTTTTGGCATTAAACCTAAATTACTTAAAACAAAAAGTTAGTAGTTTTTGAGCCTCCAAACATAAATAGTATATTTCTGTCACAGCTCACTATTTGTATTATGTTTTTTTTTTGCATATAAGTACTTTAACATTTCTGAGAAGCATGTTGGTGTAGGTATCTTCGTGTCACATATTTTAATTATATGTTTTTCATATTGTATAGTGGTTGAGTTCCTGTACTACGTATCTGACGCTTGTACTTTTGCAGGCAACTGGCTAGTCAGAAGAGCACAGATAATTATCCTCTTTATTAGGCAAGCTAGGAGTCATTGTTTTGGTATGTTTTCACTTTTTAGCATAGTTTCCTAGAATAAAAACTCATTAACATGCCATCGGTGATTATAGGTGTTGAGATTGCTTTTTTTTGTAGGCTCCATTTAAACATGCAGTCAATGTTTCATAACTTGTTAGAACAAGTTCTTCTTGGTAGTTGTATTCTTTGCAGAGGAGTTTTGTGGAGAAAGGACAAAAGGTTGTCCTCAAGATATTGAAAATATGTGTAAACACTGGAAGTTTCTTCTTGGGCTGACTTGTATAGCATTTAGCACACAAATCGAGTGGAAGAAACGTAGATTCATGCACTTTTACCATGCACACCTGATATGGTAGGACCCCTGAATATAGAAACAAGTAATATTTTGTCCTGTCACATTTTCTGATCCCACCACAGATAGTTCTGTGTCCTTCTTTATTGCAAAAAATGTTAAACATACAAATTGTTTACATACATACATTGCAGTTTATTCTTACAAGCTGAACTAACAGCCATCCATAAAACTGTAACAAAATAACTTTAGAAAGCCCCCACCACACTGGCTATATCCTCTTTAACACCGTGATCAAAGAAAAGCAGTTATACGAACAAACCCGTGTTTTCAGGAATATAGCCCTATCAGCACAGCATTCTGTATTTATTAACTGTATGCTAATATTAACAGATAAAGTAAATTCAGTAGACAATACAAAACTTTTGAAAAAGCTGCAGTATTTTGGCTTTATATTAATTATTCTTATAAATGAACATTGGTGTTTAGAGAATGGCTGTTGGTTATCTGGAAACCATAGGAATTGGTACATCATTACTTATTAAACTGCGTGAGCTTTTAAGGTTTATTAGAAGATGTGATCATCTGAAAGGTTAGACCTCAACATGGACATGTGCTTACCTGAAGAAAAAAGTTTTGTCATTTTTTTTTCAGTTGCTAATGGGATGTGATCCAGTAGTCAAATGATCATACCCACTGCTGCTGCTAAGCAGTTTACTAAATCACACTATAAACAAGTTAATTTTATTTATTAATTTTACAGTTGTTAACAGGGAAAGTACGACTGGGCCAAATTAATTATTTTTCTTTAACAAGAGTAATACATTAGCATTTGTATTACAGCATCGAAGCTTTACTTAATCGAATAACTAAAGCTCGATCTTGTAATATCGACAGCTAAAATTGTTGAACGGCCGATTCAACCAAGGGAAACAATTCCTTTGGCCAAATCAAAAAAAAAAAAAAAAAAAAAAACGTTGCAGCCGAAATCAAGTAGGGGGGTTTCACCCCCCCACATCCCCCCTACCTAAATATACCAACTCCGAGATCACTCCAAATTGGAGAAATGGGCATACTGCACATAATGACCAAGGGAAGTGTTTCCCTGGTTTAAATCAGCCGATCGACAATTTACGGTTTTGATATTACAGTTTCGAGCTTTACTTATTTGATTAAGTAAAGCTTCGATCTTGTAATGTAGAACCATACATATTATATACACTTAGTCATAGGTGAGGTGGCATGTGCAGTACATGTTGTAGACATGAATGGTTCAGATGTAAAGTAAAATAGCGTGGAATAGCATATAATTTTACAGATGAGTGAAGATCTGAAGTAGTGCATAACTGGGGACTAGCAAGCAGAGTAAATATCAGTAATGACACAGGCATGCTTCTGAGCATTTCTGCTGTACAATCTAGTAATAGACTGGATATAAGCAGTTGAGGTCAAGTACTAGAGAGAAGAGAAATAGGTGAAAAAAGAAAGAGAAAAATGGGGATTGGTAAGAGCGAGAGGGATAGTATGTGAGGGTGGAAGGTGGGGATGAGGGTGGAATAAATCATCCAGGCTTATTGCAGGGGTAGACCCAGTTCTTAGTGAGGTGTTCCTTTAGTAGTAGTTTAAACCTGGAGGTAAATGCTCGACCAAACACCAAGAACACAAGTAAACAGGCAAATTCCCTCAAGAACGTCTCCGGAACCAATATTAATCCACCACGAACCAGGAGTACAATAAAATACTAGAGTTTATTAACGCAATTCCAAAACTCATATGCGTTTTTGTCCTATCCACTGGACTTCATCAGATAATTCCATACATTCATAAAATCACTTATATACATCCTACTTTGTCACTTATCCAAAAACCATCAATTAAATTCAAATACACAAATCAACTTGTATCTATAAGCTCATGAATATTAAAATTATTATAACTTGCTTCTATATCTAAAACACTCAGATTCCTTTTAATACATAATAAATAAATTCACATTAAAAAACTTTGATTTATATCTATTAAATTTAGAAAATGTTATGGAAGCAGAAATAAGGAAAACATATAAAAAGACTAGAAATTATATGAATCTTAATAAGGAAGAATATAAAGTTTTGGATGAGTTAAAAAATAACTCTAGGGTAAGAATTGTGAAACCAGATAAGGGTGGGGGAGCTGTAATTATGGACATCATCACATATGAAGGCAAAATGAATCAAATCTTGAGAGATGAAAATAAATATGCGGAGGTGTCAAGAAATGAAATTTGGTTAGCGCTTAAAAGAATTGACATGGAATTAGAAGGTATGTATAATGAAACAACTATTGATGGAAGTATGTTAACCTATTTGAGGGTGGATAAACCTAGGATACCGGTAATTTATGGTATCCCGAAGATACATAAGAATGTGGTAGATCCGCCACTGAGACCCATCGTCTCAGCAGACGGCTCTAAAACACTACCCTTAGCTAAATTTAGATAGTAAAACTAAACATATATGGATTAATAAGCCAGCTATACTAAAAGATTCATGGGACCTTTTAAGGGTGGTTGATTTAAATATGTATACTGAAAATTTATTATTTGTTACAATAGATATAGCAGATTTATTCTACTCTATCCCCTGTTTTGAAGGTATGAAAATGTTTGAGGAAGAAGTATTTTTGGACAAAATGTTAATGCACAAAGATAAAGTAGCGTGCACAGGCTTAATGGACATGGTACTTAAAAACAACTATTGTTTAATGGTGATTTTTTTCAACAAATCCAAGGTGTTGCCATGGGAGCAGCCTGTGCACTTACTTTTGCCAATATTGTTTTGGCTAATTGGGAAGAAAAATATGTACTCAAATCTAGGTTCCATTCTTGTTGGAACTTATATAAGAGGTTCCTGGATGATATAGTTATTTTTTGGATAGGGGGGAAAGAGAAATTAGAAGAATTTATAGAATATATCAATGAAACTACTGATTTCCTTAGGTTTACTTATAATGTTTCTGAGAATGTTTTGCAATTTCTAGATATAGAAATATACAAAAGTGAAGGTACATTTGCATCTAAAGTATATAGAAAATCAACCTATTGTAATTCCTATTTACACTACAACAGTGCACATCCAGCACATAGTAAGAAAAATATAATAAAGGGTCAATTTGTGAGGGGGTCACGAATGACAAGTAAATGGGAAGATTTTAAAATAGAATGTGATTTATTAGAAGGAATGTTTTTAGATAGGGGATATGATAGTGAGTTTGTTGCTAATATAAGACTAGAAATAGAGAAAGGTAGAATAGATAAATTTAAGTCAATCCTGGGTATTAAAGAGATTAAAGAGAATCAAATGGTAAAAATGAAAAATTCTAACCTACATGAAGAATATAGACATGCCTTTATATTGGAATATAATGTTTTGAATCAAAATATTAAATCAGTGTTCTATAGAGAATGGGAAAAATTTATGGCTCTTACTGATTTAGAAGAATTACCTAGAGAAACCCCTAGAGTGGTGTATAAAAATGCCAACAATATAAAGGAATGTTTAGAATATAAGAAAAAGGAAAATAAGTTTAATAGAAGAAAAGACCTTAATAAAAGAGGTACATTTAAATGTGGGAAGTGTAGCCAATGTGAGTATATAATTAATAAAGAGAATATATATATTGAAAGTAGAGGTAGATGGATTATGAGTAGTGGATTATATAATTGTGATACCAAGGGTTTAGTATATCTTGCTACCTGTGTTAAATGTGGGTCCTTTTACATAGGTAAAACAGAGAGAACCCTAAAAAGAAGAATTTACGAACATACCTATGATATAATAAAAAAGAAAGAAACTAATGTGTTGTATAAACATACAAAGGTATGTGAGGAAAGTAAATTCTATTTTTTTGTAGTAGAACATATAAAGAGTAATATTAGGGGGAGACCATGGGAGGACACCATAGGGCGCAAAGAACTAAGATGGCAAATTACATTAGAAGCAAACAAATATCCAGGATTAAATGAATATATATCAATTTTACCCCTATTGAAGTTAAAGGCAGCTAAAATGTAATTTTAAGTGTAATATAATATTTGATCAATAGGTGGTACTGTTGCATTATTATGTACTCTTTATATGTGAAGTTTATTTATTTATTTTCATACAAATATATATATATATATATATATATATATATATATATATATATATAAACAGAGATATGAATTTAGCCCCTTTAATATTTATATATATTTAATTTTAGATAAAATTTAATAGATATAAATCAAAGTTTTTTTAATGTGAATTTATTTATTATGTATTAAAAGGAATCTGAGTGTTTTAGATATAGAAGCAAGTTATAATAATTTTAATATTCATGAGCTTATAGATACAAGTTGATTTGTGTATTTGAATTTAATTGATGGTTTTTGATTGGATAAGTGACAAAGTAGGATGTATATAAGTGATTTTATGACTGTATGGAATTATCTGATGAAGACCAGTGGATAGGACAAAAATGCATATGAGTTTTGGAATTGCGTTAATAAACTCTAGTATTTTATTGTACTCCTGGTTCATGGTGGATTAATATTGGTTCCGGAGACGTTCTTGAGGGAATTTGCCTGTTTACTTAAACCTGGAGGTGTTGATGGTATTGATAATTGTTTGTGGTAAGGAATTCCAGTATTTTGATAACAGGGAGTCCCCAAAGCTGTTGTTGGATTTAGTTACCTCTAGTAGAATTTTGTAGGCAGATCTTAGTGACCTACTGATGTAATAGAGCTGAACTAGGTCCTTGAGAACAAGGCAGTTGTTTGGATTGTAGAAGACATTGTGAATAAAAATTAATTGGTTGTAGGTTAGAAGATTAGGTAGTTCAAGCCATTTTATGTGGTGAAGTGCAGTGGTGAGATATATAAGGGAGGGTATGTGGCAAATCTTACTTTGTTAAAACAGGATTCAAGTTTGTTTAGATCTGTTTTTCTGAGATTTGTGAATGTTGGAGAGGCATATAGAAGGGTAGAAAGTAGATGAGTCTTGGCTATGGAATTTCTGGTGGTGTCAGTGAGGAAAGGCTTGACCCTGTAGAGTGAGCCTAGCTTGCTGTGAACCTTTTTGATCATTACAGCTAGATGTTTGTCAAATCTAAGATTGCTGTCAGTGTAACCCCAAGGAGCTTGGTGTATTCAGCAGCTTCTGTTATAGTTTTGTTGGAGGTACAGATGGTGAAGGGTCGATGGCGATTGTGTGTTTTGTTACCAGTGAAGAACATGAGTTTTGTTTTGTTAGGATTATGAACAAGTTAGGAGTCAGAGAGGTATTTTTTGATGTCAAGGAAGGCTTTCTGTGTTGTTTGTTGGAGTTCAGGTAGGGAGGGAGCTGAACATATGACAGTGGAGTCATCTGCATACTGGGTAGTGGTTGCATGTTTGGTAGCTGTACAGAGTTTGTTGGTGAAAAGGATGAAGAGTAGTGGAGCGAGTATTGATCCTAGAGGTACACCTACAGAGACAGGTGAAAGAGGAGAAAGTTCATCTTGCCACTTAACTGCTTGTTGGCAGTTGGATAGATAGCTACGAAACCAATAGAGAGCTGTCTGAGAGCTAAGGAGGCTGGCTCATTGAGCAGTTTCTGATGGGAAACAATGTCTAAGGCTTTTGACATGTCAAGAAAGATGGTAGAAACAAGTTAGCCAGAATTTCTCCGGTTGTTAATTGAGTTAGTGAAGCTGACTAGAGCACTGGTGGTGCTATGCTTTGGTCTAAAACCATGTTGGGATGTAGCTGATAGGTTATTGTTTAGTAGATAGTCAGGTAGTTGAGTGTGGATGCATTTTTCTAGGATTTTAGCAATATTGGGAGAATAGCTATTGGACGGTAGTGTGTGAATTCTGAAGAGGTGCCACCTTTGTGCAAAAGAATGATGTAAGCGACTTTCCACAGTTTTGGTATATACTGTTCAGTAGTGGACAGGTTAATTAGAATAGATATGGGGTAGGATATGGCATCTGATGATATTTTGAGAAATTCATTGAGGAGCAGTGAGGATGAGGGCTTTAGTTTGGACAGGAGTTTTGTTATGGTGTTGATTTGAATTGGTTTTATTGAGAAGTATACAAGGTTCTCTATTGTCTGTGTAGGTATGGATACAGGAGTAGTATTGTCATTTTTGTGAGGGATAGGATAGAATTGATAAAGTGAAAGTTAAATTGGGATGCAATCCTAATAGTAGAGTTGATAGGTGTTGAAGCTGGGGGTGTGTTATAACCTGTTTTTTAGCATTGAGTTGACAGCTCTCCAAAATTTCTGGGGGCTGTTTTGGTAATTATGCTGTATTGTTGTGTAGTAGGTTTTTATGTCCTGTCTAATTTGTATGTAGTGAGGTTATGCATTTGACAATATTTGAGAAGTGATTATTCATTTTTCATCTGTTGGTAGTGGAACCAGGCTCTGTCTCTCAGTTTTGGAAGCTTCTTGCTGTCATTAGTGAGCCATGGTGTATGTTTAGATTTGGTGCAGATTTTTCTTAGGGGGGCTAGGCTGTTTAGGATATTAATGAATTTGTCATTGAAATATTATACAGCTGAGTCTAGATGGAGGTGTTTTAGAGGGGACCGGTCTTAGTTTTGCAGGAGAGGTTTAAAGACTTCAGGTGAAAACATTTTTTGCTGTGTATATATTTGTAGACAGTGTTTTTGGGAGAGCAAGTTCATAGGTAGGTACTAGGCTATTGGCCCTAGGGCCTATATAAGCCTAGCCAAAAAGGTACCCTGGCTTTCGCCACCCAAGAAAATTATTTTCCTGTGCCCCTGTCAAGCAGAGCCACAGAAGTAATCCCCGGGGTGAATTTCCTATCTCCCATCCAATCATTAAGATTTTTCTTGAAGAATGCTAATAAGGAGCTTTGTTTGATATAGATAGGTAGTTTTTTCCAGAGTTTGGGAAGTCTCTGGGGCAAGAATCTATCCCTCCAGCATGTTCTGTTTATTATTGTGACAAGGTTTAGGTCCCCAGAGCGTGTAGCTCAGAGGGATTGGGATTTCTTTAAGTGGAGCATGTCCAACAGCTCTGGGTTTGACATAGCTTTGTATGTTAGGCAGAGACCGCCTCTGAGTAGGTGATATGCAACAGAGTAATGATGGAGTTTTTTGAGATGGTCTGCATAGGGTATCTGTTTGAGGCCGGTAATCCTCTTTGTGAGGTATTTCTGCGGCCTTTCCAGTTGTTGTAGATGTCTTGTGAGGTCAATACCAAAAGGGGCGCTGTAATCTATAATGGGTTTAATGAGTTACGAGTAGAGAGGAACAATTACCTCTTTTTTCCTGGATGAGAAACATTTGGGATGAGGTGTGCCACATAGAAGGATTTCCTGACTACTGTGGCTATCTGATTATCAAAGGAGAGACTACTGTCCACCTGTGTCCCAAGGTCTCTTATCACACTTTCAGTGTTAAGTAGACTGCCACCTATGTGGTAGTTCATGGGTACAGAGTTTTTACCCAAAAGGATGACAATTAACTTTTTGGCATTGAGCTTGAGGCTATGGCTTTGACACCAGGCATCTGTCTCAGTGAGGGCCTTTTGTAGGATGTCCACATCATTAGGAGTTTAGATTATGGTTCCTAGTTTGCAGTCATCTGTGAATTTCATTAGCCAAAGACCATCTGTGTTAGCCTGTACTTCAGAGAAGTAGATACCAAACAGGAGAGGACCCAGGACTGAACCCTGTGGTACTCCACTTGTCACTGGTCTGAAGTCGGATTTGGAGTCTGCTACTTTCACAATGTGGGTTCTGTCAGTGAGCCAGTTGGCAGCCCATCTTGTGATATAGGGATTTATACATAGTTTAGTGAGTTTATCTATAATTCCAGAGTGGGGGGATGGTGTCGAAAGCCTTGGCGAGATCTAGATAGGCTGTGTGAACCACCATACCCTCAACTACGACTTTGGTGATCACTTCAAAGAAGTCTGTCAGGTTTACGAGACATGATCTGCCTTTTACAAACCTGAACTGGGTGGGGTCCAGAGTTTGGAGATTACCAATGTCATTGTTTATAAGTTCCATGATGATATGTTCCATAGTCTTGCAGACCAGGCTCGTCAGGCTAATGGGGCAGTAGTTCCTGGGGTCCATGGTGGCTCCCTCCTTGTGGAGTGGGATGACCGTCGCTGTGTGCCATTCAGTGGGCACAAAGCCTGAGGTAAGGCTATGATTGAACATGGTACTTAGGTGGGGTGCCAATTCGTTCTGTAGTTCATGTAGAACGCAGCCTGGGATGTTGTCAGGTTCTATGGATGCTGTGTTCTTGGCTTTGAAGAGTGTGTTTTTACCTGTACAGCTGGGATTACAGGAACTTTGCATTCTTCCAGTATAGAGATGGACCCTTTAGGAGGTGAGAGGGGGGGTAAAGTTAGCACTGAACCTATCTGCCGGGATGTTGGCAATATCAGTTGTTTCTGTATATTTAGTGCCATTGTGCCATAACTCAGAGCAAATCTGAGTGTTGCCATTAAGATTCTTGACATAGCTATAGAATGCTTTGTGGTTGTCTTTAGAATCAACGGCGATTGTTTTCGTAACTAGCTTTGGAGGATTTTGAGGGATCTGAGCTTCTTACTGAGGCTGACCAGGGAGTGCCTCCAATCATGGGATTTTACTCTTTTTTGCAACAGTTTCTTTCTTCTGTTGTAGAGTTTGTTTATGGCAGGGGGCCACCAGATTGGCTTCCTTTTTTTGGAGGCTAGCATCTTGGTTCCATTAGGGATTGCACAATCCATGCACTCGTGTAAGTGCTTATAAAGTGCATTTGTGTAGGATTCAGCAGTCGTACCTCTATTGTCCGTCTGCATGGGTGTCGTGAAGTTTGCCACTTCTGTCTTAAGAAGCATGAAGTTGGCTTTGGAGAAATTTTTTACGGTGGTTTCCATAATGGGGGGTGGGGGTGGGATGTGGATGTCTATGGTGATTAGCTTGTGGTCGGATCTGACCAATGAGGAATTGACCTCTGGTGTGGAGCACTGGTTGCCCATGTTGGTAATGACCAGGTCTAGGATATTGCTGCCCCTGGTGGGGGTGTCGATAAGTTGATCCTAGGTGTTGCAATTTATGAATTCCAGAAAATGTTGAGCAAGAGAGTTGGTACATGATTAGTTTTCCCAGTTAATGGGGTTATAGCTGAAATTGCCCATTATTAGGGTTTTAGGTTGTACCCTAATATTTTCCAGTGAATCAAGAAATGAGCTGCCTCATAAGTAAGTGGGTAGGTGGTCGCTTAGGCTGTCAAGGAGACAGCCAGATAGATGGCTAAGGGTGAGTTTATTAGTAAGAATCCAATCCAGTACTGATTGTCCAACCTAGTGGTGGACTGAAACATTTGACATAAACCATTAAGTTTAATAAAATTGGAGGGCTTGTTGGAGGAACTCAAACCTTATGACTGCAGGAGAAACTTCTTCAGGAGATCTTAAACTTAACACACTGTATTGTACTTTCCAAATATAATTCTGCATACAAATTTTATTGTATCTGTTTATCCTGTAAATGTGGTCAGAGGTTGGGGTCAAAGCCTATCAAGACAGGCAACAGGCTTAACACAGACCCTGGGTGGGATGCATTTCCATCACACACACACACACACACACTCCTTTATGGGCAGTTTATTTATGCATTTTATCTGTTTACATTTGTTAAACAAGAATTTACAGCTGAGACATTCCATTTTCAGTGAAGTCTGGGTAGGTGACATTTAGCCACAAAAGCAAGGTAATAAAATAAAAGATACTGAGTAACTGAGTATACAAAAATAGTCTGATATTTAAATATATTTAACTGGTCATTGTTACAGCATATCAGTTTTACCATGTTTGTGCTTAGGAATGGGCAGTATTGTATTTGTATTATATTTCTTATTGTTAACCAGCTAAGTGGACTGGTGACCCTTTTCAGCCATAATTCAGGCCTAAAAGGAAAAGACAACACAAAATACAAACACATATAAAACATAAAATAATGCATCAAAGGGTTTGTAATGTACTAGTTCAAGGAACAAGATATTTACAAGTAGAATAAGGATGTAAAAAATATGTTGAGATAGTGTACAGTAACTGAATAACTGTGAAGTAAAGTGTTAACACGAGCCAAAGGTGTATTCATTTTATGATCTACATGTGAGTTGGTGTCTCAGAAGTGCAAATCTAGTTTTAGATTTGTAATGAGCTAAACACAAAATGATACTTAAGATTCACAGCATGAAATCAAAGTATACATCTATGAAACATTATTTCTCACAGTATTACATGCTATTATTAGGTTTAAGTAAATTATCTACAGTATGTACATTGAAGAATGTCCAAGGCATTAGTATTGATACCGGCACAAAGTGATCTGTCAACTGACAGAATTTGTTCTTAATATACAGACCATATTATACGGTGCATGTGTTATTTTATCTTGTGTTCTAGATACCTTTGCATTGCCATCTTCAGTGAGGGTGAACTTGAGT